>NC_034178.2:6365730-6574625 GCF_002021735.2 Oncorhynchus kisutch | reverse complement strand
CTCTCTCTCTCTCTCTCTCTCTCTCTCTCTATCTCTCTGACTCCTCCTCTCTCTCTCTGTCTGTCTACTTCATCTTGTTCTAGAGGCGAGAGATCAGTTCGCAGCAGTGGGGAGCTGGTGTTTGGCCTGGGGGGGCCTCGGACACAGATTCTGTCATTGTTCCACAGCTGCCACTCTGCCCACCTCCCCCTTCCTCATCCCTCCCTGTCCTTCCTCCATCCCATCCACCCCCTGGGCCTTCTCCTTCGCTACGGTCCATCCTTACCCAAGGGCGTCACTCTCCTCCGCCTCTCTAATAAAGAGTGACACATGTCCAGAGGACTGATTCTAACTCTGAAACAAGGCCCTGCCCCTGCCTCCCCCATTTTGGCCCATTGACTACGGTGGTGGGGCTCGGTGGTGGTGGCCCCTGCCACAGTGATGAGAGGATATACCCAAGAGGCATCAGCGGTTACAAAACGGGGCTAGCAAAGGGCAATTGCAATTCTATGAATTATGAAGAGCTAATTGTTTTTATTCATGAGCTGTGTGATTGATATTAGGGGAAAATGAAAGTCTCTAATTGTCCCCTGATATGAGGAATGTCTATAGAACCGGACAGTCTGCCGTTGGGTGAGACATCAAATAGACAATTCCCATAGGGCGTCTTTGTGATGGTCCGCTGACACATCACTCAAAATAATTCACATTGCATTGTTGTTCTCTGACGGTCTGTGACTTTTTGGTTTGTAGTTGTCTGCCATGCACCCATTGTTGCTACATCCCAAGTTCAGAATCAATACGGATATGCAGCTACAATCTATGGATGGAAAATGAATGTGACTTAAAATATCCAGTGTTTTTTCCACAAGAGATCACCTGACAGGCAGACTTGCTCCACTCTGCTCCACCCTACCCCCCCCCCCCCCCCCCCCCCCCCACCATGTGACCCATAATTAACACCCAGAAGGAAGAACACCTTAACTGACTCAGGTTAGCGTAAATGAAACGGCAGGAGGAAGAAAGCTGTAAAGCGATGAGGGCCAGCAGCAGCAAAGCAGCACATACCTGATGCCATTAAATGCAATTTCCCCTGTGTGTCAGCCCCATCCATTTGTCAGCTGCTAACACTGCACGCTTTATTAAAAAAACTCATCCGCTTCAATTAACTGGCCCTGCAAAGCAGTTGAACTCCGCTTTAATCCTGTCGAGATGTTTAAACAGGCAGAGTATTACATACATTAGGAGGACATCATTTCAAAGCCCTGTCAGATTTCTTTCCCTCTTAGGTGGAGCAGTGGCACTGTATTGGCCCATGTGAGTTTGCAGGTTTTACCTTGTAAACATGTGCTGCGAGCCTCAGTTCTAGCTCCACTGACGTGACACCAGCTTCACAAGACCCAGTGTGTTTCTGCAGCTTCCTGTGGAGCCTCAACCCCCTCCCACCTCGCCCCTTCCGAGGGGAGGTGGCTGTTGGCATGGTGCTGTCGCCAGGGGAACCTGGGTGGGTGGCGCCGACAGGGTAGGGAGAGAGGTGTAAATTGGGTGAGTGCTGGATGCAAAGCCGTTAGTGGAAGCTGGGGAAGTTTCTCTTGCTGCTTTGTGTCACACACTTACACCCCTGGAGGGGATAGGATGACGAGATGGAGAGAGAGAGAGAGAGAGAGAGAGAGAGATGTGGCAGGGGAGGGTCATGAGGTCATGATAGTGATCGTGATTGTGGGTAAACAGGTATCCCCCCCATCAGATCCCATTTATCAATTTGACGTTAATGAAATATGAAAATGTAATCAGGGAAACAGAATTTGAAAGGCAAGCAGGTGTGACTCTGCCTTTGATCGTAAGCGCTCCCCGCCGTAATTACGCCCGGAACCGTTCTCCACCATCAGGGGGCCAGTTCCAGATTATGTATTTTTAATCAGAGTTGTTAGCATCCGTGATGGATGCCCGTTTACTCAACACTAACCTCGGATGACGTCTGTCATGTTCACTAGCTGTGCATTAACATGGCTGTCCTGGATATTACTGCGAGGTGAGCCTCCTTCGACAAACCCGCCTCACAGCCACATCTATATGAATATATCCCTATGGTCCCCATGCCTTACCTACAAACTACCCTGATCTACTGTAATGTAGGCTACTGCAGATTCAGCCAATTACCAATATGTCCCTTGTGGAAAGATCCTAAACACTGGCGATTGTATAAGAGTTGTTTGATGTATGATGAAACCCACATGTAATAACTTCCGGCGCCGACAGAGATGGCCGCCTCGCTTCGCGTTCCTAGGAAACTATGCAGTTTTTTGTTTTTTTACGTGTTATTTCTTACATTGGTACCCCAGGTCATCTTAGGTTTCATTACATACAGTCGAGAAGAACTATTGAACATAAGAGCAGCGTCAACTCACCATCAGTACGACCAAGAATATGACTTTCGCGAAGCGGATCCTGTGTACTGCCTTTCACCCAGGACAACGGAATGGATCCCAGCCGGCGACCCAAAAAAACGACTTCGTAAAAGGGGGAAACGGAGCGGTCTTCTGGTCAGACTCCGGAGACGGGCACATCGTGCACCACTCCCTAGCATTCTTCTCGCCAATGTCCAGTCTATTGACAACAAGGTTGATGAAATCCGAGCAAGGGTAGCATTCCAGAGGGACATCAGAGACTGTAACGTTCTTTGCTTCATGGAAACATGGCTCACTGGAGAGACGCTATCGGAATCGGTGCAGCCAGCGGGTTTCTCCACGCATCGCGCCGACAGAAACAAACATCTTTCTGGTAAGAAGAGGGGCGGGGGCGTATGCTTCGTTGGTTATCGTGACGTGGTGTGATCATAACAACATACAGGAACTCAAGTCCTTCTGTTCACCTGATTTAGAATTCCTCACAATCAAATGTCGACCGCATTATCTTCCAAGGGAATTCTCTTCGATTATAATCACAGCCGTATATATTCCCCCCCAAGCAGACACATCGATGGCTCTGAACAAACTTTATTTGACTCTTTGCAAACTGGAATCCATTTATCCGGAGGCTGCATTCATTGTAGCTGGGGATTTTAACAAAGCTAATCTGAAAACAAGACTCCCTAAATTTTATCAGCATATCGATTGCGCAACCAGGGCTGGAAAAACCTTGGATCACTGCTATTCTAACTTCCGTGACGCATAGAAGGCCCTGCCCCGCCCTCCTTTTGGAAAAGCTGACCACGACTCCATTTTGTTGATCCCTGCCTACAGACAGAAACTAAAACAAGAAGCTCCCACGCTGAGGTCTGTTCAACGCTGGTCCTACCAATCTGTTTCCACACTCCAAGACTGCTTCCATCACGTGGACTGGGATATGTTTCGTATTGCGTCAGACAACAACATTGACGAATACGCTGATTCGGTGAGCGAGTTCATTAGAACGTGCGTTGAAGATGTCGTTCCCATAGCAACGATTAAAACATTCCCAAACCAGAAACCGTGGATTGATGGCAGCATTCGCGTGAAACTGAAAACCCGAACCACTGCTTTTAATCAGGGCAAGGTGACCTGAAACATGACCGAATACAAACAGTGTAACTATTCCCTCCGCAAGGCAATCAAACAAGCTAAGCATCAGTATAGATTCAAAGTAGAATCTCAATTCAACGGCTCAGACACAAGAGGTATGTGGCAGGGTCTACAGTCAATCACGGATTACAAAAAGAAAACCAGCCCAGTCACGGACCAGGATGTCTTGCTCCCAGGCAGACTAAATAACTTTTTTGCCAGCTTTGAGGACAATACAGTGCCACTGACACGGCCCGCAACTAGAACATGCGGACTCTCCTTCACTGCAGCCGACGTGAGGAAAACATTTAAACGTGTCAACCCTCGCAAGGCTGCAGGCCCAGATGGCATCCCCAGCCGCGCCCTCAGAGCATGCGCAGACCAGCTGGCTGGTGTGTTTACGGACATATTCAATCAATCCCTATCCCAGTCTGTTGTTCCCACATGCTTCAAGAGGGCCACCATTGTTCCTGTTCCCAAGAAAGCTAAGGTAACTGAGCTAAACGACTACCGCCCCGTAGCACTCACTTCCGTCATCATGAAGTGCTTTGAGAGACTAGTCAAGGACCATATCACCTCCACCCTACCTGACACCCTAGACCCACTCCAATTTGCTTACCGCCCAAATAGGTCCACAGACGATGCAATCTCAACCACACTGCACACTGCCCTAACCCATCTGGACAAGAGGAATACCTATGTGAGAATGCTGTTCATCGACTACAGCTCGGCATTTTACACCATAGTGCCCTCCAAGCTCGTCATCAAGCTCGAGACCCTAGGTCTCGACCCCGCCCTGTGCAACTGGGTACTAGACTTCCTGACGGGCCGCCCCCAGGTGGTGAGGGTAGGCAACAACATTTCCACCCCGCTGATCCTCAACACTGGGGCCCCACAAGGATGCGTTCTGAGCCCTCTCCTGTACTCCCTGTTCACCCACGACTGCGTGGCCATGCACGCCTCCAACTCAATCATCAAGTTTGCGGACGACACAACAGTGGTAGGATTGATTACCAACAACGATGAGACGGCCTACAGGGAGGAGGTGAGGGCCCTCGGAGTGTGGTGTCAGGAAAATAACCTCACACTCAACATCAACAAAACTAAGGAGATGATTGTGGACTTCAGGAAACAGCAGAGGGAACACCCCCCTATCCACATTGATGGGACAGTAGTGGAGAGGGTAGTAAGTTTTAAGTTCCTCGGCGTACACATCACAGACAAACTGAATTGGTCCACCCACACAGACAGCATCGTGAAGAAGGCGCAGCAGCGCCTCTTCAACCTCAGGAGGCTGAAGAAATTCGGCTTGTCACCAAAAGCACTCACAAACTTCTACAGGGATCCTGTCGGGCTGTATTACCGCCTGGTACGGCAACTGCTCCGCCCACAACCGTAAGGCTCTCCAGAGGGTAGTGAGGTCTGCACAACGCATCACCGGGGGCAAACTACCTGCCCTCCAGGACACCTACACCACCCGATGTCACAGGAAGGCCATAAAGATCATCAAGGACAACAACCACCCGAGCCACTGCCTGTTCACCCCGCTATCATCCAGAAGGCGAGGTCAGTACAGGTGCATCAAAGCTGGGACCGAGAGACTGAAAAACAGCTTCTATCTCAAGGCCATCAGACTGTTAAACAGCCACCACTAACATTGAGTGGCTGCTGCCAACACACTGACTCAACGCCAGCCACTTTAATAATGGGAATTGATGGGAAATGATGTAAAATATATCACTAGCCACTTTAAACAATGCTACCTAATATAATGTTTACATACCCTACATTATTAATCTCATATGTATATGTATATACTGTACTCTATTTCATCTACTGCATATTTATGTAATACATGTATCACTAGCCACTTTAACTATGCCACTTTGTTTACATACTCATCTCATATGTATATACTGCACTCAATACCATCTACTGTATCTTGCCTATGCTGCTCTGTACCATCACTCACTCATATATCTTTATGTACATATTCTTATCCCCTTACACTTGTGTGTATAAGACAGTAGTTTTGGAATTGTTAGTTAGATTACTTGTTGGTTATTACTGCATTGGCGGAACTAGAAGCACAAGCATTTTGCTACACTCACATTAACATCTGCTAACCATGTGTATGTGACAAATAAAATGTGATTTGATTTGATTTGACCTTTCATATGTTCAACCCTCTGCCTAATGATGACATGATACACACTGCTGCTGCATACTCTCAGTAGAACACACAACATGCCACCTGAACATATATCCACACAGTTCATTTAGAGACAAAACAATGTGTGTTTGTCTTCCCAGTGAGTGTGGGCCTAACTGGACCGTGTGCTAACCTCACACAGCTGCATAGCCCCCTTGAGGGTGTGTGACACAGGCGACTGTTGAGAAGACACGGACTGCACACTGAGCCTTTCGTTTCCGTACAACAGTGTTCTGGCACACGCAGGCCTGGCGCTACTGCTCAATCTCTGACTCCGTCAGATAGAGTTACCATCAGCTGTATACTGTAGCCGACACTGTCAGGTTGATGTCATTGCATTCCATCGAGTTCTGCTGCGAAGATCTGTTTGTGAAAACCCTAATTTATTCATACCTCAACTGAAATATACACTAGTCCACACCACATGCAAGTTTCATATCTGCCGCATGCTGGCGGTTTGAAGAACACATGGAATGGCACAATCAGAGCTCCAGCGTCTCTAAATATCCCTGTCAATCAAAACCCGTCTCCTCTGAGTGCGTTTTCTATCTGTCAAGGGTCATAGAGAGTGAGGATGAGGCCTCCTTCTATCCATCTCTCCACCGCTCCCTCCCTCCCTCCCTCCCTCCCGGATCCTCAGAGGTGTATCTCCACCTTGTGCATTTCGTCTGGGCATGACCTGTTGCTAGGTAACCCTGGGTCACAGCTGCACACTAAAGCGGACCCTTTTTTATTTATCAGTGAGTTATGTGGGAGACAGGCTGTAATTTATTAGTTTGATATCGCAAGGCAGAGCAGAGTTTGGGATTATAAAGGAGAGGGCCTATTGCTCATCAGAAAGCTCATTCTGAGTCCATGCTGGGTCCCACTTGACAGCATTCCACTCAGACCATCATAAAATTGTAGATTCACAAGCTGATTTACCAAGTAAATGATAAAGTATTAATGGATACAAAACACATGATAATTGCTTTTTTTTATATAGATTTGGTCATAGAGCAAATTTTGTCTGACCTTCTGACCTTGCAAAAGTAGCTAACTAGTCTATCTCAGTATAAACCTGTTTAAGTGTTTGTATAGTTTCATATTTTCTTTGTGAGATGAATGTTACCAATATGTACAGTATTGGTAATGAGGCAGTTATTGTGGAAACAACTTTTTCAGTTTCATACATTTTCTACAATTACATTGACAAGAAGCAAAAAATGAACTGTGTTATATTTCCATGATTTAATCTTGATGTTCCAACACTTTGGTGCTGCATTAATTCCTGCTGCATCTGTTGTAGTTGAATGTGCCAAGCAGGCAGGCATGGGCTCCCTTTCCCTGTGTTTACCTCGTTGGCCTAATGAAAGCACACGGTCGCATCCTG
Organism: Oncorhynchus kisutch; assembly: GCF_002021735.2. Classification (NCBI taxonomy): domain Eukaryota; kingdom Metazoa; phylum Chordata; class Actinopteri; order Salmoniformes; family Salmonidae; genus Oncorhynchus; species Oncorhynchus kisutch. The sequence goes on along the minus strand of NC_034178.2, from coordinate 6,567,523 downwards.
GTCTCACCAATGACGCGCTTTGTTAAATTCTCCCTCTAATGTGCGTGTGATGAATATTTCTCAGATGGTTCCTCTAGGCCATATCTGATCAAAACAAATGCACCTGCACTTTTTGCAACTGCAACTCCCCTGAGACCAGTAAAAATTGACTCCCTGGCTTCCTCTACGAGGCAATTATGTGCCATCTGTTCCCTTCTTGGTGGTTCCAGCTCGTTTTGTTTCTGCGATTGTTCCCCTAATATCATACCCCTGAAAGTGTTAAAAGAGGGGGGTACACAAAATGAGGAGTGGCATCAGAGGAATTAATCAAATCTAGTGGCAGAACCGGATCCGCACCTTTGAAAGACGATAGTCCCATTAGAGAGAACAGACTATTACCATATTTATGAACTGATATCGAGAGATGCAAAATAATAAGATATAATGTGGAATATGACTTTTTTTGTCCATCTCTGGTATTCAAAGAGTAATGTTATTTTCTTAATTATTTATCTACGCATCAGTCTAGATGGGAAAACCTGGCATGACTAGAATTAAATAGATCATATTTGGTAATAACCCATATGTGGCGCTGTCGTGTGAGTTTGTAATATAAGGCACGATGTATCACATAATTTTTTGTTACAGTTAACTATTGGTCCCATTACTCTCTGTCACACAAACAGAAGCGAGAGGCATGTAGATTTAATTGCACCCTGGTTGGAGGCGGGCGGGCAGCTGGCTTGTGGAGTTTAACAGTCGTATCAATAACATGCGAGGTCTGATACGACTGTGGGCCAATATCATTTCCCATTGATGCTGACAGACCAACGATAGTAATAATCAGTCAGCCAGGCAGGGAGCCTCCAGGACTCGGTGTGACATTCAAAAACACAGACGTCTGAGGACCCATCTGTGTCTAAGGAGAAGTTTCACCACGTGTGTGTCGCTCTGTGAAGGAGTGTCGGACAGAGAATGCTGGATCTCAGAGAGGAAATAGCTGTTAGCCTCTCAGGCTAAAGAAGAAGCAGAGGAATTAATGATCTTATCAGTGGTTTGGAGTGGTGGGCTCTCAGCTAGCGGAGGACACAAAGACACAACTGGTACTGTCTGTAGCAGATGGACAGAGATAGTTAGTTACAGTACATAGTGTTAAGATGTGATGGTAGGCCTACCTATTTAATCTGAGTTTATAATATAACATGGGTCTCATATCTTCCTGACATCCTTTATGTCAGTGAAAATTGTCTCGAAGAAAACATATCATATCCAAGTTGATAGGTAATATGTTTAGTCCCAGATGCATCGGTGCATAAACTACACCTCAGTGTTTCACAGTTCAAACAAGTGCTGTTTTTTTCTACATGATGAGTCATATTCTTGGGTCCCCCAGGAGGGAGGAGCCTAGCAACAGAACAAACACAAGACAGGATTAAACGCTGATCATAATAAAGAGGATGAGAAGGATAGATACTGTGACTGAGTGACCTATCTCAGCACCAGGCCAACCAGAACAGCAGCGGACCATGGGCCCAACCCAGTCGACCCAGTGTTAGGACCAGTAGTTAGCCACCACAGCAGGCCCAGTGTTAGGACCAGTAGTTAGCCACCACAGCAGGCCCTGTGTTAGAGTAGTTAACCACCACAGCAGGCCCAGTGTTAGGACCAGTAGTTAGCAATCACAGCAGGCCCAGTGTTAGAGTAGTTAGCCACCACAGCAGGCACTGTGTTAGAGGAGTTAGCCACCACAGCAGGCCCAGTGTTAGGAACAGTAGATAGCCACCATAGTGGGCTCTGTGTTAGAGTAGTTAGCCACCATAGCGGGCTCTGTGTTAGAGTAGGTAGCCACCACAGCAGGCCCAGTGTTAGAGTAGTTAGCCACCACAGCAGGCCCAGTGTTAGGACCAGCAGTTAGCCACCACAGCAGGCCCAGTGTTAGGACCAGCAGTTAGCCACCACAGCAGGTCCAGTGTTAGGACCAGTAGTTAGCCACCACAGTAGGCCCTGTGTTAGAGGAGTTAGGCACCACAGCAGGCCCTGTATTAGAGTAGTTAGCCACCACAGAAGGCCCAGTGTTAGGACCAGTAGTTAGCCACCACAGCAGGTCCTGTGTTAGGAACCGTAGTTAGCCACCACCGCAGGCCCAGTGTTAGAGTAGTTAGCCACCACAGCAGGCCCAGTGTTAGGGTAGTTAGCCACCACAGCAGGCACTGTGTTAGAGGTGTTAGCCACCACAGCAGGCCCAGTGTTAGGACCAGTAGTTAGCCACCACAGCAGGCCCAGTGTTAGGAACAGTAGATAGCCACCATAGCGGGCTCTGTGTTAGAGTAGTTAGCCACCACAGCAGGCCCAGTGTTAGGACCAGCAGTTAGCCACCACAGCAGGCCCAGTGTTAGGACCAGCAGTTAGCCACCACAGTAGGCCCAGTGTTAGGACCAGCAGTTAGCCACCACAGCAGGTCCAGTGTTAGGACCAGTAGTTAGCCACCACAGCAGGCCCTGTGTTAGAGTAGTTAGCCACCACAACAGGCCCAGTGTTAGAGTAGTTGGCGGCGGATGAATGGCCCGGCAATGGGACTCCGAATTTCGTCACGATATCTCTGTGCATTTAAATTGCAGTCGACAAAATGCAATTGTGTTCGTTGTCCGTAGCTTATGCATGCCCATGCCATAACCCCACTGTTCACAACGTTGACATCAGCAAACCGCTCGCCTATACAACACCATACACGCTGTCTGACATCTGCCTGGTTGAAACCAGTATTCATCCATGAAAAGCACAATTCTCCAGCTTGCCAGTGAGCATTTGCCCACTGAAGTCAGTTACGAGATCGAACTGCAGTCGGGTCAAGACCCTGATGAGGACGACGAGCACGCAGATGAGCTGACAGTTTGTGCAGAAATTCTTTGGTTGTGCAAACCCACAGATTCATCAGTTGTCCGGGTGGCTGGTCTCAGACGATCCCGCAGGTGAAGAAACCGGATATAGAGGTCCTGGGCTGGCGTGGTTACATGTGGTCTGCGGTTGTGAGGCCGGTTGGATGTCCTGCCAAATTCTCTAAAACGACGTTGGAGGCGGTTTATGGAAGAGAAATTAACATTAAATTATCTGACAACAGCTCTGGTGGACATTCTTGTAGTCAGCATGCCAATTTCACACTCCCTCAATACTTGCGACATCTGTGGCATTGTGTTGGGTGACAAAACTGCACAATTTAGAATGGTCTTTAATTGTCCCCAGCACAAGGTGCACCTGTGTAATGATCGTTCTGTTTAATATGCTTCTTGATATGACACACCTGTCAGGGTAATGGGTTATCTTGGCAAAGGAGAAATGCTCACTAACAGGGATGTAAACACATTTGTTCACAAGCTAATAAAATAAGCTTTTTGTGCATATGGAACATTCCTGGGATCTTTTATTTCAGCTCATGAAACATGGGACCGACAAGAAAGAACAATGATGTTAAAAAGTTTAGCGAACATCTGAAATTCATACACTTTGCTGTGGAACAGTAATAACATTCCACCATCCTGCAGGTGGACTGCTGTTTAAGTAGCATTGGAGACTCAGGATGTTGACAGTGACCCACTCACCCTCCCAGAATACCGACGGTGACAGTCAGTCGGATGCAGAAAGGTGCCATGAGTGGCTTGCTCTGCCTGTTGACGGCACTCATGCAGACCGTTAGTAAGTGGCCTCCACTAGAAATCAAGAGTGAACAAGTTAAACAAATGATTCATCTTTACTATTACAGGCCTACTCCATACCAGAAGTAACTACCAACCTATAGAGATGAAATTACAATTTAAGATTTTTTTTCCTATATATATATATATATATATATTTTAAAAAAATTATATGTCACTACCAACCTCACTGCTGTTGTGATGGCTACGCAGATGGACAGGGCAACCCCATTGGCCACAGCTGGCTGCAGTTCCGTTAAGTTTTGCATCTTTGAAACCAACTGGTGAAGATGAAGAAGGCTGTCCAGAAAAACTCTGCAACGCTCGGGAGAACGGGGGTTGATGTTCTTCTTTTCAGGTGGTTTCTCACATTCACGTTTGCATGTATGCAAGGGCTCCCGAGTGGCGCAGCGGTCTAAGTCACTACAGACACCCTGGTTTGATTCCAGGCTGTATCACAACTGGCCGTGATTGGGAATAGCATAGGGCGGCATACAATTGGCCCAGCAGTATCCGGGTTTGGCCGGGGTAGGCTGTCATTGTAAATAAGAATTGGTTCTTAACTGACTTGCCTTTTTAAATAAAAAATAAATGCAAAGGTTGTTCACCAAAGTTAATGGCAGTATTACCCTAGCTAGCTACAGCAGCTAACATGAAAACACACTCTCATTCCTTAGTAGCGGAGTTAGCAAACATTTTTCTCAAAACAATCCCATTTGGAACACAATTAAAAAATACAGCAGGTGTCAAAAACTGTGACTCCAAATGCTTCTGTCAGGTTTTGATTTAGCTTGGTTGTGTTAAAATCAATATAAACAATGTAGCTAAGTTGCTCAAGTCATGGGGAGTTATGCAAATTGCTCAATTACACCCACAGTGGGAAAGCAAACCAACCCAAACAGATCTATATGGGCTCACAGACATCATCAATATCAGAACAGCAGTAGCAAGTCACACAAATTATCCTTCCTTTACTATCTGCTGACATCTAGTGGTTATAACATGCAAGTGAAATTATGTGACCTGTGATCTCTAAATCTATTTGACTAATATTGTGCAGCTCCTCCAACATCATCAAGATGTAGCCTATTTACCTTTTGACAAGTTATGACCTTGCAAGGGCATGGGATGGTTGACTGTGGCATCTTGCTTGAAACCCACAGTACACAGATTTGAAGTTGGATGGGGTTATCTTGCATCTTGTCATGTGATCTGTCAACAGGAATAAGGTAGTAGGCTGTATTATGTGGGGGAACTTGAATTTGGGTTTGATTTGGGTTTGATATGGGTTTGACAGAGGGTTTGTGTGCATGAGAGATATTGACAGTGTAAGGGAATTTAGATATGCAGTCCGAACTATTCTGAAGAGTGAAGAATGGGGAGAAAGAAAGAAAGAAAGAAAGAAAGAAAGAAAGAAAGAAAGAAAGAAAGAAAGAAAGAAAGAAAGAAGGATAGCGGGAAAGGGGCTGAAGGGGGTGTGACGGAGAGGTGTGGACGGGACAGAGGAAGGATGTGACACTGTAGGACGCTGCACAGAAAGCAGTGGAGGAAAAGGAGTGCACCTGGCCCAGGTAAGATCCTTTCTGCTCCATTTAATCAAGGCTGATAGAATGAATAACAAAATATAGGAAGTACTATAACTTTGCATAAATAGGTTTGCACAAGTACTGTGCCCAATATGTCAATGAACTCTTGACAGATGTCATAAATTGTCATTGATTTTATTGTAATTTAACTGCAATTTGTTGGCATTGTAATGTTGACCTTTTCCTTGATGAGCATTTTAAGTAAATCTATAAGGATCTTTTGGGGGGATCTTTTAAAAATGTATTTCTGACATACAGTATTTAGTCAGTTATCATGCTTATACACTAGTGGATGTTGAACACTTGATACTGGTGAAGGTGTCCTTAATATGAATGTTATCGTTTCCACTCAACACCTCAGCTAGTGCCATGCAGGTCCCTGGGTAACTTAGCAACCAGGGTCCCTCATTCAACATTTAACTGGGTAATGTGAGAGGGGACCGGTAGCCGCACTCCGAAAGAGTGACTGGGATTTGTTTCACACGGACACACAGGCCTATTTTCTCACATTCCATCAAACAAGTATGTGTCTGTACACCTGTCAGTTATTCTTTGGACATGTTATATTCAGAAAAATGTGAATTGGGAGGCCGGTTTCTGTTTTCAAATGTGTTTATTTTTTCTTGTGATGTTTTGTTCTTTTAAATATATTTTATTCCAATTGCATGTTCTGAATGGATCAATCGGGTAATTGTTTACACAGGTTCTGTTTTTACACGGGTTATCTGTTTTTACACAGGTTATCTGTTTTTACACGGGTTATCTGTTTTTACACGGGTTATCTGTTTTTACACAGGTTATCTGTTTTTACACGGGTTATCTGTTTTTACACGGGTTATCTGTTTTTACACGGGTTATCTGTTTTTACACGGGTTATCGGTCCTAGATAAATACAAAAGAGAATGAAGATGCATCTATTCAATACACGAGAAACTGTGTTTTTACCCATTCACACTCTGAGGTCACATGTTTCCAGGGGGACCTTATTGTGCAGCGCTCTGAGGTAAACTGATAGCCCACTCTTTCATCCTAGAAAAAGCCCTGTTGTTTTGCTTCTGGGGCTGAAAGGTTTCTCTAACTAGGGCTTCATACTTAGCCTACAGTGCTGTGAAAAAGTATTTGCCCCCTTTCTGATTTTCTCTATTTTTGCATATTTTCTCTAATGAATGTTCAACCAAAATCATATATTAGATTAAGGGAACCTGCGTTTATAAATAACACAAAAAAAAGGATTTTAAAAGGATTTTATTTATTTAATTAACAAAGTTATGTAACACTCAATTCCCCTGTGTGAAAAAGTAATTGCCCCCTACACTCAATAACTGGTTGTGCCACCTTTAGCTGCAAGGCTGCAACCAAATGTTTCCTATAGTTGTTGATCAGTCTCTCACATCACTGTGGAGGAATTTTGGCCCATTGCTTTAACTCAGCGACACTTCTGGGGTTTCAAGCATGAACTGCTCGTTTCAAGTCCTGCCACAACATCTCAATTGGGATCATTAGGTCTGGACTTTGACTGATCCATTCCAAAACTTCAGATGTTTCGCTTTTTAGACATTTTCATGTAGACTTGATTGTGTGTTTTGGATCATTGTCTTGCTGCACGACCCAGCTGCACTTCAGCTTCCCGCTCACGGAAGGATGACCTGACATTCTCCTGTAGAATTCTCTGATACAGAGCAGAATTAATGGTTCCTTCTATTAAGGCAAGTCATCCAGGTCCTGAGGCAGCAAAGCATCCCCAAACCATCTCACTACCACCACCATGCTTCACCGTTGGTATGAGGTTCACACTGTGGAATGCAGTGTTTGGTTTTTGCCAGGAATAATGGGACCCATGTTGTCCAAAAAGTTATACTTTTGTATCGTCTATCCATAGAACATTCCTCCAAGCGTCTTGATGATCATCCAGGTGCTTCCAGGTGCTTTTTTGTCAAACTTCAGTCAACCATTATGTCTGGCGAAAACCAACGGTCAAGCATGGTGGTGGTAGTCTGATGGTTTGGGAAACCAGCATCTGTTTCTTGTTCATTGTCAGAGCAGAAACATACACATGTTTTTTGAGTCTGTTGTTCTTTGATTACCAAAGTGTCTGTCACTGTTTGAATAAAGATATATGGTACAAATCACAGGAGGTTGGTGGCACCTTCATTGGGGAGGATAGGCTCGTGGTAATGGCTGGAGCAGAATTGTTGGAATGGTAGAACGGTTTCAATGTGCATGATGTCGTTCCATTTGCTCCATTCCAGACATTATTATGAGCCGTCCTCCCCTCAGTATCATCCACGGGTACAAATTTAGTCTTTCCCTGTCACTCAAATTTGAGACCAACATCAACCTTTTTCTTGCTGATCATTTTACACAAATTCAACTATTTCACACTCTTTTCCCAGGATTCAACAGCAAGCTGAAAATTGAAACATACCAGACCAACAAGAAGATTCTCCATTTTCTCCTCCATGATGTTAATGAGGTCTCGCTCCAAGAGAAAAGCCTCCCTCCCTGGCCTCTCAGCACTTATGTCACCCACCTACCTGTCACCCACCTCCCCCATACAGAGAGACCTAAACTCCCCCAGGGGGTCCATCTTCGCACCCCTAGCCCTTACCGATCCACCCAGCTGGGTGACGCTGGCCCTCTGCAATGTAGAGCAGGGTGAGAAAGAGCTGCAGAGCCTTAGAGAACGACAGACAAGTGAGGTGGAGCAAATTAACCGAGAGCTTGACAACGCCATCATTGAGGCTCAGAGACAAGAGCGCCGACTGCTGGAAAAAGTTGAGCAGGACCACCGAGAAGCCCAGCGGTGCCTGGAGCAGGTGAAGAGGGAGAACGCTGCGGCGGTGAGGGTTGGACAGTCCCTGGTGGACCGGCAGCTCCACAAACTGGGCCAACTGAAGGAGCAGGTCCAGAGATGGGGTGGAAGCAGTGGGGGACCCAATAAGAACCAGCTTCAGAGGGGTGTGGCAGAAGTTACACAGCCTTGGGAAATCTCCCTCTCCTTAAAGAGGGTCACTTTTCAGCCCGGTACGCAGCGGAAGGATGTTAGGTTAGGGGAGGTAGAAGTCCAGGATCAAAATCTGAACTACCCTATTGGTGTCTGCGGTGAAACAGGGAAGAAATGTGCTCTTCACTCAGGGGAGATAAAGTTTGGAGACCGTGGATCATTTGAAGTTCGGAAGGACTTTTCATCCACATCAAATAGTGGGAGCATGCGTGTAGTCAGGAAGCTCCGCCTGTCCACCACAGACAAGGATGAGCCAAAGTCACCAGTCTCAAAGCCACCGCTCAGTCCCCGGCATCGAGGAGCATCTGAGTCATCCATGGATGAGAAGCTAGACACACATGACCAGGACCTCTTCCTGGCTATCCCTCCTATCTCCAGCCAAGGGGAGTCGGAGGGAGACGAACCAGGCTGTGGACAAACTGGAAACAAGAAAAGCTCCATCCTCAAGTGTCAGAGAACGCAAAGGACCCTGGTTCTCGTCCCCAGCGAGGAACCCTCCTGCCCTCCAGAAGGCGGCAGATCTGAACATAGTGACCAACCACAGACCTCTCCCAAGTCCAGCCGTGGAGGACCCCATCCCAGGTACAGCCTCCTGGACCTATCTTCAAGACGTGCGCGCTCACGTCGAAGCCTGTCACCCAGCAAATCACCCCGTGGAACATCCACTAATGGGGGGAGTCCCCCATCCCCGGCTGGCAGTGAGCACTGCTACAACTACATCACCAGCCCCTCTCCTAGTAACAATGTCTCCCTGAACCAGGAACACCGACGTGCCATGTCGACGGCGGACCTCTCCAGCAAGACCCGTCCCTTGATCAATGGGGGAAAGGGTGCTCACCTGGGATTTAAGAGAGACAACCACTCCTGTCTATCATCTGCCTCCTCAACCATGGAGCAAGGGAATGGATCTGAGTCTGGCGGCAGAAGCCCCACAAGCTTGGATGAAAGAGAATCAAGATACCAGGGAAGGAGTGTAGGTTCTAACCGTGTGAGCCAATCTCTGTCCATGTCGGCTATTTACAGTGAAAGCCACCCTACAACCAAGAAGAAACAATCAGACAATAGAAGGAGAGACAAACCATGGCCAGTCTTGAGAGATCTGGAGGAGGAAGCAGGTTCAAGTGCCTTTGAGTCAGCAAATCTGATCAAGCAGTTTGGAAAGCAGGGCTCAGGGCGCTCTGACTTCAACCTGCCCAGCGGGCTCCATGCCACTGTCAAAGGGCAGCTCTTTGTGGTGGACTGTGGCAATGCCCGAATTCAGGTGACCGACCTTCAGAAGTATGTTGTGCAGCAGGTGTCCCCTACCGGAACTGAGAGATCCGCCCGCATCTGCAACTACTTTGATGCGGCTGTGAACGACAAGGGCCTTATTGTGCTGACCTGTGCTGCAGAGCGTGCCGTGTTGGTGTTCAGCCGTCATGGACGCCTCCTCCAGACTTTCGGGGGTAACGTGATAGGATCCACCCATGAAGAGTTAGATGCACCCAGGGGAGTGACCGTCACCCGTCTGGATGAGTTCCTGGTGGCCGACATCAAGCGTGGAACTCTAACTGCCCTGATGCTGGACCCCAAGACAGGCGCCAGGCTCGAACGCACCATAATCACAGGATTCCACAGGCCCTACCTGGTGGCTGCCTGCCTGACCTCTGGACTGATGGCTGTGTCTGAGCGGGGCAATGAGACTGGCCGTGCGCCTTGCATCCGAGTGCTGGAACCTGGCTGGAACACCATCCGTGTCCTGGGGGTGTGCTCCGGCATGGGGCCCGTCCTGGCCTGCCCCTGGGGCCTCAGCATCGACAGTGATGGGGATGTTCTGGTGGCAGACTGGGGCAGGTTGCATCGTGTCCTGCTGTACCCTGCCAAGGGCCTAGGCTGGCCACTTGTTACCCAGGGACTGAGCAGCCCCCGAGGCCTGGCCCTGCTGCCAGAGGGCCAGCTTGTGGTGTCAGACAGCATGAACCACTGTATCAAGATCTATCAATACAAGTCAGGCACTGGAGGGGTGAACTTGTCAAGATGAGGATGGAAAGGTGAAGAAGTAGGCATTCACTAGTGAACACCGATGAAGATTTCAGTAAATACTGAAATAAGTAACTACTTTGGCATAATCCTAAATCCTGTTGAGAATTTCATGTTCTTCTAGAAAAAGTGAATCATAGTTACAATGTAGGGTAAAAATTGTGAAAGAAGACACTCTATATAGTTGTGGAGAACTGTAGAGAAGATTACATCTTTATTATCACAGAGGACAATTTCATTTGCAGCAAATGTTTTAGCTTGTTTTTAATTTGCCCATTGCCTTAAATGTGATAATCATAGTTTGATAATGAACCATATGAAACGTGTGAAGTATAGCTGTATATAGCAAAAATATATATTTAGCAGAAGTATAATTGTATTTTAATAGCTGCTACAGTGTAGAGAGCAGTGAATTATTTACACCATATAACACAAAATTAAGGGTCCGTGCTATCTGGGAATCTTGGGACATCCCTACCCCATAAATGTTTAAGGTAAGGGTTAGGTAAGGGTTATGGTTAAGGCTAGAGTAAGGGTAGGGGTTAAGGTTAGGGTTAGGTAAGGGTTAAGGTTAAGGTTAAGGCTAGAGTAAGGGTAGGGGTTAAGGTTAGGATTAGGTAAGGGTTAAGGTTAGGGTTAGGTAAGGGTCATGGTTAAGGTTAAGGCTAGAGTAAGGGTAGGGGTTAAGGTTAGGGTTAGGTAAGGGTTAGGTAAGGGTTAAGGTTAGGGTTAGGTAAGGGTTATGGTTAAGGTTAAGGCTAGAGTAAGGTTAGGATTAGGTAAGGGTTAAGATTAGGGTTAGGTAAGGGTTATGGTTAAGGTTAAGGCTAGAGTAAGGGTAGGGGTTAAGGTTAGGGTTAGGTAAGGGTTATGTTAGGGTTAGGTAAGGGTAAGGGTAATGGTTAAGGTTAAGGCTAGAGTAAGGGTAGGGGTTAAGGTTAGGATTAGGTTAGGGTTAGGGCAAAGGTAAGGGTAGAGGTTAGGGTTAAGGTTAGGGTTAGGGTTATGGTTTAGAGTAGGGATGTCTCAAGGATTCACACTGACCAAAAAGTAAGGGTGGATCTTTATTTCTGTTATTAGAGTTATAGGTATTTCAATGAAAATTGAAATTGCTGTTGTTATGAGTAGGTGATTACTCACAAAATAAACTAACTTTTACAAAATCGTCCATTTTATATCATGTGTAACAACAGGGTATGTGATGTTGCTGTAATTTCACCTCTGCCCTTACAAAAAAAGATTGCCGTTTTAAAACTAAAAGTGCAGTAACTGCAGTCTATTGTGGTATTTTGGACGCAGTAATTGCAAAATAACTGCAGTGTACTGCGTTTGAACTGCAGTTATACTGCATTTGAACTGCAGTTATGCTGCAAAATTACTGCAGTAAAAGGAAAATGGTATTTTGGACACAGTATTTGCAGCATACTGCAGTTATACTGCACTCTAACTACAGTTATACTACAATGTACTGCAGTTATTGTACACTGCAGTCTGACTGCACATTTGTTTTGTAAGGTTGAAGTCTGAAAGCTTTTGAAATGCTGTCTATCCCCAGTAGTTATGTTGTGAAACACAGTCATGTGTCATAGCCTACGCTCTGGTAATGACTCAGTAAAATTGAATACATGTATCATGAGACTGACACCTTGAAAAACATTTGGATTGGGTTGAAATCTTTATTTAAAAAAATTTATAATAATACAATTATTTCACCTTTATTTAACCAGGTAGGCCAGTTGAGAACAAGTTCTCATTTACACCTGCGACCTGGCCAAGATAAAGCAAAGCAGTGCGACACAAACAACAACACAGAGTTACACATGGACTAAACAAACGTACAGTCAATAACACAATAGAAAAAGTCTATATACAGTGTGTGCAAATGTAGTAAGGAGGTAAGGCAATAAATAGGTCATAGTAGCGAAGTAATTACAATTTAGCAAATTAACACTGGAGTGATAGAGGTTGCAATGTACTTGTTCTTTATTTTGACTTCTTTCTTAGAAATCCAGTGTCTATAGTTTCAAATGATAGATCAAAGATAAGCAAGGCTCCTTCTGTTACAGACTACTGTTTATCTCCCTGTCTGACTCTGATTTCTGTGCTCCTACTTGATGAACTCACTTGTCCAAAGTCCTGGCTAAAACTTGCCAAAAGTGTGCCACTTGAATCCAGGAAATGATATTTCATCTGACCCAATGATGTTGGCCAAACCAGATTAATGTGTAACATCCCAACATGTTCAATATTTATTAGAATTTGCCATATAAACTCATTTTTAAATGTGCTCATATTGATTGCATTATATGAGATGCATATATAAAACCAGTTTCTGCTAAATAATCGTTTTGCAACAGAAAAAAGTCCTACACTCCCCCTGCACTTTCAGTAAACAGAGCACAGAACTACCCCCCCCCCCCCCCCCCCTGCTCTTTCAGTAAACAAAGTGCAGAACTACCCACACTCCCACACACAAAAGGCACATTGGTAAATCCAGATCCAGTATAAAAGGTCTGGTCAGCTCCTACTCAGGCACCTTTCTCAGCTCAGCTCTCTTCGGTACCTGGACCCAGAGGAGGACCGCTCAACGTGATGCTTCTCTCCCAAACACTCTGCCTGTGCTTGGCACTAGCACTCAGCTATGCTGCTCCAACGTGAGTACTGCTGATCAACTGCTAAGCCTTTACATTTACATGTTAGTCATTTAGCAGACGCTCTTATCCAGAGCCACTTACAGGAGCAATTAGGGTTAAGTGTTTTGCTCAACAGCACATTGACAGATTTTTCACCCAGTCGGCGACCTTCGGTTACTGGCCCAACTCTCTTAACCGCTGGGCTACCAAAATGGCATCTTATTATTCTCTTATTCATGTTCAGGGTAGCCACAGCAAAATACACTGCCTCTAAATTGCCTCTGTACTTACTTTGTTGAATTGTTACTTTATTCAACACATTATGGGCTTCGCTGTGCTGTGTTAAGACATGTCTTACACAACCCAATTGGATACTATGCTCCCCCACATTGGCTGGGTTAGTTCCATACGTTTGTTTGCAATGTCACAGAGGTCAAGGCAGGATCAATAACCCAAAACACACAAAGAGTGGTCAAAGTCAGTTGTGTACCTCAGCACTTCTATCACTGAATCACCCCGTTACCTCATCATTACAGATCCCCTTCATATCAATCAGGTGTCCCTTTGAGCCGCTCTATTTGGAATAGGGCTGTGTATACTACAGCATCATTATTGGTCTGTCTACCCAGAGGGTGGAGTCATGATGTGCAGCGTATTATCTCATTTCCCATCTCTATGACCTCACTCATGTCTCATCAGAATGAGGACATTATGGTTTATGATGAATAATGTCTGCTTTTTTTTCTACGCAGGATCCATGATGTAATGATGTCAGGTGAGTCTAAGATCCATATTCATTTAACAGCCTGTCAAAATGTAGGACCTCAAAACTCATTGACTGATCCAGACGTGCTTAGGCAAGGCAAACAACTAGGGTTGCAACTTGCCACGGGCACAGGTGTTATTCACAGGTGTTATTCACAGGTGTTATTCAACTCCCTTTCAGCCCGTTACTCATGTCCTACATGCTTTTACATGAGAGTAGGATGCATGACTTCCAAATCACCACACCTTTCATGTGGAGAAATGTTGGAATAATGAAAAGTCATTCAACGTGCATCTCACCTTGACTCTGACTGGCCCATTAGACCATGACCACGACCACCACGAGGATCAGGTCCACCACAACGCCAACCCAGACAGGTGCGACGGCATCGAGTTTGACGCCATTGCCCCCGACGAGAAAGGACACACCTTCTTCTTCAAGGGTATCAAAACCATGTTATGAGTCGTCTTTTTTTACCCTCATTCTCCCTACAGTGGGCTTTGTCATTGTCATGAAATGTCATTATGTCCCCATCGGGATGGCTAGGGTTACGGGTACGCTCTTAGAAAAAAGGTACAATCTAGAACTTAAAAGGGTTCTTCGGATGTTCTCAAAAGAGAACCCTTTGAGGAACCCTTTTTGGTTACAGGTAGAATAATTTTGGTTCCTCGTAGAACTCTATTGGGTTCCATGTAGAACCCTTTCCCAGAAGGTTCTACATGGAACCCAAAAGAGTTCTACCTGGAACTAAAAAGGGTTTTCCTATGTGGACAGCCAAACATCCCTTTTTGAACCCTATTTTCAAGAGTGTAGTGGATTAGTTAGTGGGTATTTTGATATGGGCTAACATGACCTGTAAACGTGGGTTTGTACTAGATATTTGTGTAAGGAGAGTAAGCTTACATTTCCATGAGTATATCTGATCCCAGATCTGAACTATGCTACTCTAAGGGGATCACCTGTGGAACGGCTTCAATGGTCCAGCTCAGGTCTCCAGTGCCTTCTTCAGGGAGCTAGATGACTACCATCACCTGGGGCATGTTGACGCTGCCTTCCGCATGCACAACAGTGAAGAAAATGGAAAACATGATCACATCTACTTTTTCCTGGTACTGTCAATATCAATGATGTAGTCGATATCCATATGAATAGGGAACTTTAACACGTAGTTTTACTAGTGACTCATCAGCTTGGGCAATCTTTTTAAAAGTCAAGTTATGCAATCATGTGTTCCCATAGGTGGCATACCAGCATGTGCCCTCTCAGATTTGTCCTGTAAAAAAAGACATACTAATAATATGAGATTTATTTTGATTTATTTTAAAACATTTTTGGTTGTTGTTTCTCTGTCATGCTGCTAGCCACCTAGCAACTTTATGAAGTTGGCTTTAGATAGCCCAGATAGGCTCCCAATCTCCCAACCGCATAACTGGCTAGCAAGAAGCCATTACAGGCTATCAATCAAGTTGGAGTAGCTAGCTTGTCGAACTATCTTATCTAGCATGCCTGCTAGCAAGGTTGGTAGACTTTATAAAAGCAAGCAATAACTAAATGTACTGAATAAGACTCACATTCCTTCAATCTTTTACCCATATTTTAGCAGAGATGCGGAGAAGCATATTTAGTTTCTTGAAAAAAATAACCATCAGTCAGGAACAGACAGGAAGCTTGAGAAATGCTTAGATATGCAGAAAAAGAAACATTTTTTTACAAATAATAAAGCATAATGGTTATGGCTCTAGATTGCAGGAAAAGGCTGTGCAGGTGTTTGAAAACACCTTCGGACCACCCCCCTGCCATCCTCACATACTTTGTGCACCCTCAGATTTTGGGGGTATATGACACCTCTGACAGCATTCACTTAGTATACTCCGTATTCTCCATCCCTCCTCAATTATAGGACGACAAGGTTTTCAGCTACTATAACCACAGTCTGGAGGAGGGCTACCCCAAGGACATCCAGCTGGACTTCCCAGGGGTGCCCAGCCACCTGGACGCTGCGGTGGAGTGCCCCAAGGGAGAGTGTAACTCAGACTCTGTCCTATTCTTCAAGGGTAAGCCTGTTAACCCTTTGATGCCCCACATAAGACCATAATGAACATTTCTCTGGTTTGTTGCTATAAACATTTATACATTTTATTTATTTATTTTTACCCCTTTTTCATGGTATCCAATTGTTTTTAGTAGCTACTATCTTGTCTCATCGCTACAACTCCCGTACGGGCTCGAGAGAGACGAAGGTTGAAAGTCATGCGTCCTCCGATACACAACCCAACCAATCCGCACTGCTTCTTAACACAGCGCGCATCCAACCCGGAAGCCAGCCGCACCAATGTGTCGGAGGAAACACCGTGCACCTGGCAACCTTGGTTAGCGCGCACTGCTCCCAGCCCGCCACAGGAGTCGCTGGTGCGCGATGAGACAAGGACATCCCTACCGGCCAAGCCCTCCCTAACCCGGACGACGCTAGGCCAATTGTGCGTTGCCCCACGGACCTCCCGGTAACGGCCAGTTACGATAGAGACTGGGCGCAAACCCAGAGTCTCTGATGGCACAGCTGGCGCTGCAGTACAGCGCCCTTAACCACTGCGCCACCCGGGAGGCCCTAAACATTTATAATTTATTCACAGACAACATACCAGGAAATGTGTTATGGATATCAAGTTTTCTAGTCTTGGTGTGTGCTGCCTAGCATATGTTTCCTCTCTCACAGGAGAAGAAGTGTACAACTATGACATCGCCACGCAGTTAGTAAAGGAGAGACAGTGGGCCCACCTGCCCAACTGTACGTCTGCCTTCCGTTGGCTAGAGCAATACTACTGTTTCCATGGTCACAACTTCACCCGGTTCCACCCTGTATCTGGGGAGGTGAATGGTGTGTACCCTAAGGACTCCAGGCACTACTTCATGAGGTGCCCCAATTTCGGTAAGAGAACCATGCAAAGGATGTTACCCTTCCTCCTTTATCAAAATCAGTTAATTGTCAGAGGAGGCTGGTTGAAAGAGCTGTAGGAGGATGGGCTCATTGTAATGGCTGGAATGGTATAAATGGAACGGTATCATCAACACATCAAACATATAGAAACCACATGTTTAACTCCATTCCATTTATTCCATCCCAGCCATTACAATAAGTGTGTCCTCCTATAGCTCATCCCACCAGCCTCCTCTGCCCAGTGTACATGGTGTGAGATTGAACAGATGAACGGTGAATGGTAATAACAACACCATTTCAGGGGAAAAAAGATTTTGGATTGTGTTGAGACATGTTATTGTTGGATTGTAGGCCATGGCGGTGAGGCAAAGGTTCCCAAATGCAGTGAAGTGACATTGGATGCCATCACCTCAGACGACTCAGGCAAAACCTATGCATTCACTGGTAAGAACTAAGCCTTTGTGTTCAATTGTGCGCACAACTCGCATTAGACAGTTGCCAATTTTCACCTCCGTCCCACTTCCTCAGGTCATAATTATATGCGTCTAGACACCCATCGTGATGGTAAACATACCTTCCCCATTGCCAGAACCTGGAAGGAAGTGACCAACGGCGTGGACGCAGTCTTCTCCTACAGTGACAAGATCTACATTATCAAGGTGGGTCAAAGGTTACAGGATGTAGGGGAAGACAGGGACTTCCCTTGCAATAAATAACATGTTCAAAGCTTTACTCACTACAGTACCCCTACCTACAGTACCCCTACCTACAGTACCCCTACCTACAGTACCCCTACCTACAGTACCCCTACCTACAGTATATGTACATGGCTACCTCAATGACCTCGTACCCCTGCACATCAACTCGGTAACATGTAGTCCCTGATGTTATTTTTTACTCTTTATTGTTATTCAACGTATTTACTCCCCGTGTCACTTTTACTCTGCATTGATGGAAAATGACCCTTAAGTAAATATTTCACTGTTAGTCTACAACTTGTTTACGAAGGATGTGACAACAACAAAAATGGTTTCGATATGAGTATATAGAAAATGACTTTCATTCAGTCAACTGTTTGTTACATCATCATGCCTCTGTTTGTCCCATGGCACATAAAACACACCTGAATACCACCATTTCCGGTTGACAGGGCGACCAAGTTTACATCTACAAATCAGCAGCTCCCTCCACTCTGATTGAGGGCTATCCTAAAAGCCTGAATGAGGAGCTGGGCATCGAAGGGCCTGTGAACGCAGCCTTTGTTTGTAAAGATCACCATATTGTGCACATTATTCAAGGTAACTAATTGGACGTTGAACTTGAGTACATTCAAATCTATCCCCCAAAAAAGTGTTGCTCTTTTTACATCAATATTCACAAAAAATTTGATTTTCCTGTGTCAGAAATTATTTGATGTTAAAAAAAAAAATTCAACAGCTGCATTGGACCTTTAATGACTCATTACCTCCCCCTGCTGGAGAGGTCTGACGTGCCACAAGACCTGCGGGGCAAACGTGGCGTCATCTTTGGGAACCTTTCACACACTCAGTGAAAAACTATTTTCCTGTCTCTATTTCCCCCTATAGGACAGATGATGAAGGACATTGACCTGTCTGCCACCCCTAGGGTAGTAGCCAGAGAGGCCTCACTGCCCATCTCCGGCATCGAGGCAGGCATGTGTGGCCCTGATGGAGTCAAATTGTATGTGGGCTCTGAGTACTACCACTACGAGAGCCCCGGGGTCCTGGCTTTGAGCAGGATGCTCCAAGAGCCTAAAAACGTCACCCCAGACATGATGGGCTGTGTCGAATAGGAGTCAGTTTATGTTAGATACCTTTTCGAAGAATAACAACTGTGATCATCTGTTCTCAATGGACAACATCAAAACGTATAATCACATGTTAAAGTAACTGTCCAGTAAAGGTTTTCTGTTAACTCATACCCAAATAATGTTGACTCATCCTATACTCTTTTCTGTGGCCAAAGCATACATTTGAGAAAAAACACTTCCGAAATCCCAGGTAATTTTTTTTATCTCAAACAGACCGTTTCAAAAATGCTTGCTATTTCCTCATAGAGGATGATATTATCAGTGTTCTAATATTTCATATTTGTAATGATCAGTATATGCCAAAACCATTCTGTTGTGTTGGGGTACCCACACATCCTTTCCAACACAGAAAAGCTGCATTTAAACATACTTCATTTTTTTTAAATGTGGAAGGAAAACTATCTCATATTGGAATGAATTATAGGACATATTTCATAGAAATCTGGAAACACTTGGCAGTTACTTTAACTTGACACCACAACTCACCCAAACAATGTTTTTTAAGGTTCAAATAATATTTTATCACATTTTTGTTGAACATTTGTGTATGACAGAGATGAGTTGAATTAAAAAGATACAAAGAACCTGAAATAGTATGATTATATTGCATTCATTCATGAGATAATTAAGATACAGGAAAAAATCAAGTAATACATTCAGATGAGTAATTCTACAGTATGACCCGCAAAAATAAGTCTTACAGGTAAATGTGATCATGAACTGGCTAATTATGTATAAGCATTTCTTAATGATATTCCCATGCAGATGTAAAGAAAAGGTTCAGAATGTGATGGTTGTTTCAAATCAAGTAGTCAAAGTCACAGTGCCTCCACCCCAGAGAGGATTTTCTTCAGCAGGGCCGTCCTTGGTCTCTAAAGCCAACCGTAGTTGCTGCCAGAAGACCCTGGTGTGCTCCCCAGCTCTGAGCCAACTCGGGTAGGTGTGTCTCTTCACCAGCTCCTCATCCGGTGGTAGGGTGACAGCTGGTGGGTTGGGATCTCCTCCAGGAACACCAGAATCAGGACGTCCTTCTGCTCATCAAAGAGCTGGAAGCTGGCCACCTGGATCTCCCGGGAGCACCACTCACTCTTCAGGTAGCGGTGGCTGATCACACAGATGGTCTTGCGGCTTCCGTAGATGGCGTCCATAATGTTGTCTATGATTGGTTTGCCTGGTTGGAAGTCCCGGTGGTAGAGACACAGCTTCCAGCCCTGCTCTCCCTCCAGCTCTGGCAGAAGCTCCTTCAGGACCCAGGGCTCATCGTAGACGTTGTAGGAGATTAAGGCATCATACTGACATCCACGAGGCTTGTGCTTATTCCTTTGCTTGGTGTCATGGAGGAAAGCCAAGAAGAGGTAATAGCCGTCTATTACCTGCCATTTCAGGAAGTGGTAGGCAAAGGATGCTATCAGGGTGAGGAGGACCAGAGAAGTGGAAGAGATGTAGTAGTAAAGTCCTAAGTGTACTGTACAGAACTGAAGCTCAACATCCAACAGCTTGGTGCCCTTTAGCTCGGCAGGATAGTTGTAGGTAAACTCTGTGGAGCCAACAACCTGTGTTTGCTTGTCGTTCTCCATCCACTGGACAAACCAAGCATTGCTGCAGCCACAGGTAAAATGATTATCTTGCATGTCCAGGTATATCAAGGCAGGGAAAGAACGCAACTTATTGTCTCATTGACTACTGTTATGTTGTTCTTTCTCACCTGCTAGAAAGTGACTCTGCTGAGGTTTGCTCCTATGAGGAAATCTAAGGACTGAAGTCGGCCTTTCGACAGATACAGTCTGTTGAGCCTTGAGATTGGGTGAAACAGCTTTGGAGTGAGGACTGTGAACTCATTCTTACTGATCTCAAGGAACCACAACCGGGGTGTGTGAATGAATATGTCTAATTGCAGCTCCTTAATATTAAGACTCCCTGCCTGGAATACCAATGAAGATTTCAGACCTTCAAGAAAGTTGATAGGTAGATGAGATAGTCCCTTGTGACTGTCACGCCCTGATCTGTTTCACCTGTCCTTGTGCTTGTCTCCTCCCCCCTCCAGGTGTCACCCATCTTCCCTATGTCATGACTTTGGCCTGGGGGTAGGTTTATGACAGTCATAAATACCTCTTCCCCCCCTTTTCCTCTCTCTACCCTAGTGAGGTTACATTTGCAAAACCCTTGGTTAACATAGAGATTCTGGAAACATCAGAAGGTGGGGGGAAATGAACTATATTCTGGTAATCCAAACAATTTAACATATGCGGTGGTATTTAATGAATATGATGTCAGTTCGGTTGTCATCTGAGACATTCTCATCAATGATAAGATGACATAAACTCTATGTGGAAAGTCTACACATCAGAGTTATCGGATTCACATGGAATTGTTGTTCAATTTAAATGTTTGAATATTAAATTATTTGTGATGGGATGAAATTTGATTTTAGCTTCTAAAATTAGAGATTTGGATTTTCATAAAATAGGGCTGCTCACTCAGTGGCCCGCCCTGTGAAGGGACATGGGCTATAAAACTTTTCAAACACACCCTCCTCTCCCTTCCTATATAAGCCCTTGACGACAATAGAACTTTCTGTTCCGGGGATGTAGGACGACGGTCCTATGTCAGAATGGTTCAGATAATAACAACAGAACGAAGCCGACATCAGCGTGAGCTTTTGTTGCAAATGGTATGAACTTTTAACTCTTATTCACTACAGAAGTGATACCTCCTAGCCGTTGAGTTAGCAGGTTAGGAAGGAACAGACAGAGTATCCCATTCTACCACACAACGGCGTTACTACAACGTATCCAATTGACTACCAGAGACATTCTTCAAAGGACTTGGTTGGGCAACACGGCCTTCCATCTACCACCAACCTACCGAAGCGCAGCTCAGAGTAAATATTTATTGCATTTCCTTTTCCAAATGAGCGGTAATTTAGAATGCATAAGATACTGTATTTACGATAGCACAGCTTCTTCCCTTTGTTCCTCAGTCTTCCCGGTCTTTCACTCAAACCCAGCCCTTTTCCTTTGTGTAACAAGCTGTCATATCTGTTCTGCCCGCTAGGGACGTTTTCCTTTATGACGTAATTTGTAATCAAGTTATGATTGAATTATGTGTATGTGTAATTCTGTGTGATTAGTTAAGTATTTCATAAATAAATAATTAAACCCAATTTTATGTTGCTGATTCAAATTATTAGCCAGGGTTCGTGCAGATAAAAGAATTTACAACTTTCAGATGAAA
Organism: Oncorhynchus kisutch; assembly: GCF_002021735.2. Lineage (NCBI taxonomy): Eukaryota > Metazoa > Chordata > Actinopteri > Salmoniformes > Salmonidae > Oncorhynchus > Oncorhynchus kisutch. The sequence continues at coordinate 6,545,847 of NC_034178.2, read as the reverse complement.
CTGAATTAAGATGACGATTGATATTGACTGCTATTGATGTAAAATATTACTAGGTCTTTAAGTTTATTCGGAAGATAACAGCTCTATAAATATTATTTTGTGGTGCCCGACTCTAGTTAATTACATTTACATGATTAGCTCAATCAGGTGATATTAATTGCGGAGAAATTGTTTTATAGAATAGCATGTCATATCACTTAATCCGGCATAGCCAAAGACACAACACCTATTATCCCCTGTGTATTTATACCCGTGTTCTCTGTCTGTTTGTTGCCAGTTTGTCTTGCTCGTTCAAGCTAACCAGAGGTTTTCCTGTCAGCGCCTATCGTTTCCCAGCCTCTCTTTCGTCACCCTCTTGGTTTTTGGCCTGTCCTGACCCTGTACCTGCCCGCCTGACCTCTCTGCCTGACACTGAGCCTGCCTGCTGTCCTGTACCTTTGCTCCACCTCTGGATTACTGAACTCTGCCTGACCCTGAGACCTTTGCCTTACCCTGGATTTTCGACCCCTGCCTGCCTTGACCTGTCTTTGCCTGTCCCTGTTGCCACAATAAACATTGTTACTTCGACAGTCTGTATCTGGGTCTTACCTTGATTCCTGATAGTACGAACTGGCCATGACTGACCCAGCAGACTTGGACCAGCTACGCTGCGCTATCTCCTCCCAAGGAGCCACCATTGGTAGGCATGAGGAGTTGCTTCGCAGTATGATGGAGGGGTTCCAGGCCACGGCCGACTGTCACGACCAAGCATTGGACATTTTGTGGGAGCAAGTCTATCGGTTGCCTTCTAGGCAGCCAACCATATAAAGGTTGTTCTTGGTTAAATTCACTGTCTTCAAACTGGAGAGAGGCTGAAAGGAGGAGGAGCTGACGGTTGCAATGAGGTTGTTGTCCAGATGTAGCAGGGAGAGGTTGGCCAGGCCCTGAAACAAATGGTCTGCCAAGGTTGTGAGTCTGTTATGAGCCAAACCCAGCTCCCGAAGAGCTTCTAGGTGTCCAAGAGCACAATCAAATCAAAGTTTATTTGTCACGTGCGCCGAATACAACAGGTTCTAACAGGCTCTAACCAATAGTGCGAAAAAAAGGTGTGTGTGTGTGTGTGTGTAGGTAAGTAAAGAAATAAAACAACAGTAAAAATACATTTGAAAATAAGAGTAGCAAGGCTACATACAGACACCGGTTAGTCAGGCTTATTGAGGTAGTATGTACAGTGCCTTGCGAAAGTATTCGGCCCCCTTGAACTTTGCGACCTTTTGCCACATTTCAGGCTTCAAACATAAAGATATAAAACTGTATTTTTTTGTGAAGAATCAACAACAAGTGGGACACAATCATGAAGTGGAACGACATTTATTGGATATTTCAAACTTTTTTAACAAATCAAAAACGGAAAAATTGGGCGTGCAAAATTATTCAGCCCCCTTAAGTTAATACTTTGTAGCGCCACCTTTTGCTGCGATTACAGCTGTAAGTCGCTTGGGGTATGTCTCTATCAGTTTTGCACATCTAGAGACTGAAGTTTTTCCCATTCCTCCTTGCAAAACAGCTCGAGCTCAGTGAGGTTGGATGGAGAGCATTTGTGAACAGCAGTTTTCAGTTCTTTCCACAGATTCTCGATTGGATTCAGGTCTGGACTTTGACTTGGCCATTCGAACACCTGGATATGTTTATTTTTGAACCATTCCATTGTAGATTTTGCTTTATGTTTTGGATCATTGTCTTGTTGGAAGACAAATCTCCGTCCCAGTCTCAGGTCTTTTGCAGACTCCATCAGGTTTTCTTCCAGAATGGTCCTGTATTTGGCTCCATCCATCTTCCCATCAATTTTAACCATCTTCCCTGTCCCTGCTGAAGAAAAGCAGGCCCAAACCATGATGCTGCCACCACCATGTTTGACAGTGGGGAAGGTGTGTTCAGGGTGATGAGCTGTGTTGCTTTTACGCCAAACATAACATTTTGCATTGTTGCCAAAAAGTTCAATTTTGGTTTCATCTGACCAGAGCACCTATCCAATAAATGTCGTTCCACTTCATGATTGTGTCCCACTTGTTGTTGATTCTTCACAAAAAAATACAGTTTTATATCTTTATGTTTGAAGCCTGAAATGTGGCAAAAGGGGGCAAAGTTCAAGGGGGCCGAATACTTTCGCAAGGCACTGTACATGTAGGTATAGTTAAAGTGACTATGCATATATGATGAACAGAGAGTAGCAGTAGTGTAAAAGGAGGGGTTGGCGGGAGGTGGGACACAATGCAGATAGCCCGGTTAGCCAATGTGCGGGAGCACTGGTTGGTCGGGCCAATTGAGGTAGTATGTACATGGATGTGTGGTTAAAGTGACTATGCATATAAGATAAACAGAGCGTAGCAGCAGCGTAAAAGAGGGGTTGGGGGGGCACACAATGCAAATAGTCCGGGTAACCATTGGTTACCTGTTCAGAAGTCTTATGGCTTGGGGGTAAAAACTGTTGAGAAGCCTTTTTGTCTCAATCATCCACTTGAGAGATTTTTAGGTTTGATAGGCCTTTAAAATCCAACTTTACGAACTTGGAAATCTTATTCATGGCCAAGTCTAAATTGCTTACTTTCCACGGAATATCTATAGGTATGACTTCAAGATTCCTGTTATAACAGAGTACTTTCATGTTAGGTTACTGAGATTACCCCAGATTGTGCAGTTTTTCAGGAAGTACCCACATACTGAATCAGCAAGAACCCAGCAATACATCAGGAAACAAAGAGTCTCAGCTGAGAGAATGTAGACCCACTGCTGACCCCAATAATAAAGTGAATTTAAAATTAAGAAATAATTTCTGAGAACTAAGATCTACAATTCTAACTGGTACTAGCACTTACTAATCTCCCGCTGTTGATGAAATTCAAAATGCTTTGATTGCTGCTCACCCAAACCAGTAAATCTCTGAAACATCAAGTTATGCTTAATTGCGTGGTCAAGGAAATGTCTAAACCAGTGTTTTAGAAGAGACACTTCTTCGTGTCTCCTTAGTGTAATAACAGTTTGTGTCCACTAGATGACGTAGCATGCAAAGCTATGTGTTAGTAAAGAAGGATCAGAGAATGCAACATGGAATTCTTAACTTTTTCAAGAGTATACCCATTTAGGCTCACGGCAAATATAGCCTAACAAAACCTACCGATGAAATTTAAACAAACGTCTTCACAGAGCTGAACATTATCAGTGTTATAAATGGATCCATAATGCGTAACTCTCATGTTTGAATTCATTGCAGTGCCTTGGAAGATTATTGAGTGAAGGAGAGTTATTTGTGAGCAGTGGTGTAAAGTACTTCAGTAAAAATACTTTAAATTACTACTTAAGTAGTTTTTTTGGGTATCTTTGACTACTTTTACTTTTACTTCACTACATTCCTTAAGAAGATATTGTACTTTTTACTCAAATCAAATGTATTTATATAGCCCTTCGTACATCAGCTGATATCTCAAAGTGCTGTACAGAAACCCAGCCTAAAACCCCAAACAGCAAGCAATGCAGGTGTAGAAGCAATACATTCTCAATACATTTTCCTTGACACCCAAAAGTACTCGTTACATTTTAAATGCTTAGCAGGTCAGGAAAATTGTTTCATTCACGCACTTATAAACAGAAAATCCCTGGTCATCTCTACTGCCTCTGATCTGGCAGACTCACTAAACACACATGCTTCGTTTGTAAATGATGTCTGAATGTTGGAGTGTGCCTCTGGCTTTCTGTAACTAAAAGAAAAAAGAAAATGGTGCCGTGTGGTTTGCTTAATATAAGAAATTTGAAATTATTTTTACTTTGACCTTTGATACTTAAGTATATTTTAGTAATTGAATTTACTTTTGATTCTTAAGTATATTTTAAACCAAATTCCCTTGACTTTTACTCAAGTAGAATTTTACTGGCTGACTTTTACTTGAGTCATTTTCTATTTAGGTATCTTTACTTTTACTCAAGTATGACAATTGGGTACTTTTCCCACCAATGTTTCTGTGATGCTCTGTGAAGACAAAGACTTCATGGAAAAGGGTTCAGGGTTTTACAAAGCAGGTATGAGAGAAGTATTCACAGACATCATGGACATCCTTATTTGTGAGAGTCCTTATTTGAGAGAGAGTCCTTATTTGTGAGAGTCCTTATTTGAGACAAAGCTGATACCATGTTCTTTATGATATAACATAACTAATATAGATACTGTTTCCCTTTGTGTACTGACTTTCCCCATGTTATTGTTCTATTTATCATGCATACTCAATAGACTATATTTGATCCACAGGTGAAAGTAAGGAAACTGGAATAAATGGAGATAACTTAGAAGGACAAGGTGTGTGTGTGCAACCTGGCTTCAGGGCAATTCGTAGGATTTGGTATGTTGATTTTCTCCCTCCATTTAGTATCATATATTGTACACACAACTATGACAGCATGGAGTACACCCACCGACACTGTTAGAATACTCTATTTTAAAGTTGGGGGAGTTCTCATCGCTGCTACTGAGCAGAGCGGGTACCCCCACATATTAAATCAACCACGCCTGGCCTCGACTAGTCCGACGGCCATATTGAATGTCTTCACAAATCGCCTTACGGTGGATCTCAATTGCACGCTTTTTTCACTCATGTCTGTTCTAACAGGCTTCACGAGAACATTGGAGGTGACAAGGGTACATGAAATATAGTCGTTTAGTTTACAGCTTGGATAACCTGAAAGCATTGAATACTCAGGATTTTGTCGGTCTTTGAAGCATTAGTCCTTCACCAGAGGTGAGTTTGTCTGTCTCCTTAGAAGAGCTGCATGCTGATGAAAAAGGGGCGATTTTTGTGTACTCGACGTGTTGCAAAAGTAGGCTAAGACGGGCCTTCATTTCAACCTATTACTGATAAATTTGTGAGGAAATTTAAACGGTCTTTATCTCTGAAAAACGTTTTTTTGGCAGACATGCTACTTCATTATTTGCGCAATAATAGTTTGCACTTAGCCTAATGTTGTGCTTTCGTCTATGTGACACGCGGTCACATCTGTCTTGCGAAGATTTCAAAACTTGACTTACCTTGTTTGCAATAACGTTTTTATTAGTGTGAAATGCATTGCCTCGTGTTATTAGACCTGAAACGTAGCCTATAATATCATTGCAGTTTTAGCCATGGCGTATCATTATTAGCAAGTATAATTTCGTTTCATTAGTTGGGTTAACCTGTTACAATGTAGCATTGGCGCGTTTTGACGGTTGTCATCTATTGCAAAGGGAGGCGGGCCGGTGAGTAGTGTAACCAGTGTCGCAATGATTGAAACAATGTTGCTCAACGCGATCACGGTCTACAAATTATAACCTACACATAATTCCGTTACTTTCTACAGGCGCCAATACTTATGTACCCCAGTGCATTAAACACCGGTCCTTACCCAACGTTTTTTTAAATACGCATGACCACATTTTTTGCAGAAAAATAATCAGCAGCTGCACACCCGTCTATCGTACTCAACTTAACTCAATTTACCATCTGTTTGAAATATATGTTGAGGGTCATTAATGCCAATGATCTGCTGGATTTGGTTGCTTTGAATTGCATACGTGGTTGCCAGTCAGTACATTTTCCCCCCAATTCTGGGTCCCATCATTGTTAAGGAACATGCACTTGAAATTAACTTTTGGGAGTGTTTGCCCAGGACTCAATGCACTGCATCAGAGGTGCACACAATGTTACAACTTATCACTGACAGTCTGATAGGGCCGGGACATACCAGTATCACAATATTCATTAATGTTAATGTCATGGAAACCAAACACAAAGCAGGTTTAACTTCTCTCCATCTCATCCCTCCATTACCCAAAAGGCTCATCCTTTTCTGTTTACATCTACGTGGGCTGGCGCCCATGTGTCACTGGGCCAAAGCTGTCGTTTACATCACCATGGCTAACTGGACTTTCACCTTTTCACAAAGCAACTGTTTTGATTATGCAGAGGTTGTTGATTCTGCTCTTCACAAGTCCTCATTGTCAGCCCTAGCTATGGAAACTCAGTTTCCCAGTATAACATCAGTATACACTAAGTGTAAAGGCGTCATCATGCTTCAGTTCAACTGGTGCCTACCCCAACTCAGCTGGTTGACCTGAACGAGTGTGCTCGCATCGTTCCTTACAAGACCTTTGCTAAAAATACTAGAAAAAAGCAGAAATAGTACTGTTTGTGCATCTTGAGATGCCGTAGCCAATATACGCATCCTCAAAATAGTTTGAGTTATTTTAGATTAATTCGATCTGTCATTCATTTTGACGTTTTTGCCAAGGATGTTTGGTGCAGTATTTCTCAAGTGAAGACATTTACATGAAAACGAGTTGCGTCTTGTTGAATGGCAACAAACACTTAATTGAATAATTCCTACTGTTGACAAATCTGCTACGAAGGGGCCTAGACTTTCGGCTGGCTAGACTTTCGGCTGCCTAGACTTCGGCTTGTCTCAAAATGTTTGTGTGCGTGAACATCCCAAAAGAAAATGACCGAAGACCAAAACAAACAAAAATTTCACAAAATATTGTCATATAGGCAGGAACTGTTTCGGATGGAATGCTGGTGTTAGTTGAAAAGCAGCCCTGGGGCAAAAAGGGTCCATATCAGGGGGTGCTTTTATCTAGATATTTCCGGATATCTAAAATTTTATTAGATATAAGGAGTAGACATGCTCCAGAAACACATGTCCTTCATTTCATATATTGAGATAGGATATTCTCTGTAATGGGACAGTTTCTACAGGCATCCAATCTGGACCTCAGAAATCTCCCTACTACCGTATGAGTCCAGGGAGATATCTGGGGTGAGATCCCTTCAAGACGCCCCTGATGAGCGTGCACCCGCTTACATATTTTAACTCAGGAAGGGTATGTGTCAACATGCTGACGTGTCTAAGCCTTTATGCTTAGGCATGAACGAATCCACATACTTTCAGAAATGTATCATCTGTAGTCATTACCTGATCATTTTTGGATCCATATTTCTCCCCAAATTATTAATTTCAATGGATATCCTTACATGATCCTTACATGATATTTAATATTCATCCTCATATGTCTGATTGAAAATGGACTAAATCTGACTCATGATTAATGTCCAGCATCTAAATGATTTACCTGTTCAGGCACCTAAAATCATTGTGCTTCTTCACATAAAGTTGACATAACTGAGCATACAGCGCCATATTCAGAAGTAGGCTACAAGGCACGGAAAAGCAAATGTTGTCATATTTTATCCAAAGCACATCTGCTGTTTCTGTTTAAAAAATGCAGCAAAGCAAATCCAGAGCTCCAATCGGAACACCTGTTTTCTGTAAAGATACAAACGTAGGCCAATCTATGCTGAAAATGTAGTTGATTTATTTAACAGAAAATAAGTTGCACACCCTCAATCCCCCTGCAAGCACTGTTTGTTATGGGCGATGGGTGCAGATTGGGTTGTCAGAGGCGGTCCCTGGCAGTCCAGGCCCTACGTGGTGATAGTTAGTGTTGGTCTGTAATCCACTCCAAATTGTCAATGCATAAATCGTTCATCAAAATTGGGTCGATATTGCAAGAAAATATTGTCATTTCGCATAACCATACCACAAGGTAGCTATGTACCGGCTTCATTCATGACGAGAAAACAAACTGGTACAAACTAGCTGGCCAAGTTGCTGGTTAGCGATCTTAGATTAACCAGTTATACAGAATGCGCCCAAATGTCTTCCCTGAAGGGAAAGAAATGTTATTTGTTACCTAGCTAGGCTACCAGTTAGCTTTTACGCTCCCCCCTAATTAGCGAACCTTCTTGATTCTAGTTAACGTTACTAAGATATAAATAAAACATCTCAAATTAGATGCTCACTTTAGCTTTAACTTATTTGAGGTATTTTCGGAACATTTTCTAATTTCTTGTTGTCAGTTTGACCACACACCGTTTACAATCTAAAAAATGACAATTGGAACTCCACATCAGAAAAGGGGTTATTCTTGTTGCTAGGCTGCCAGTTACAGTGCTTTTAGCTTGTGATTTGCATGTGCCTTTATGCAGGTGGAATACAAAACGTTTAGCAAGTGTCAAAGAATTATATGGATTTAATATTTTTCAAATTATTGAACATGTCCTCGAAATTCAAAGAAGTATCAGAAATGGTCCTTATTTAGCTTATCAAAAAGCATATCAGGATCCTGATTATGAACCTCAGCATATGAAAATATACTATGCAGGCCTACTGTCAGTATTTGTCGTCATATAGAGAAATTAAGATGACGTCATTAATGAGAAAATAAGATGTCCACATAGGTACATCTCAGGATATCTAATGACTCAATATCCGGCCATACCATGTATGATATACGGAAGGAATCCCATAATGATTTCTGCATGAAAGAAAAAATATGGATTTCATATTCGACAAATTGTTGAGCATGTGCGGAATACTCATAAATGCATCAGAAATCGTCGTTATTTTCGGCATATCAAGATCCAGATAGGGATATCAGCCAAGAAAAGCAATGTCTGGAATCAATATAGCATATCTTGAATGTGCTGAGAACACAGATATGCGATGTATACAGTCAGTATTTGTCAACATGAAGAGAGGAAATGGGATGTCGCACATCTCAAGATATTGAATGAGTCCATATCCGGCCATAGGAAATGTCCATGTGTGATATTCAGAGTAATTCCAGCATCATACATGTCTAAAAGACACGTCTGGATTCAGAATTTGTCCTGGTATGGTGCAAATCCACACAACTCAAAATATGCATTGGAAATGGTCCGTATCCTCTAGAATATCAAAAACGTGTCATGTAAAGATATCCCCTGATTTGGACCCTTTTCACCCAGTGCAGCAATAGTATGTATGACTGGGGGATGAGAGATTATGCTAAAGCCTTGGAGGGCTGAAATTGAATAGACCCCTCGGTCTCATGTTTTATTGTCTCCCAGGCAACCGTTCTATATTTGGATCGGGCGTAATCAACATCTTCTTACCAGGTGATTCAAGTCATGAGATTACACTACCACTGCACTCTTTACTGAAACAGTCATTTGATCAAACACATAGTTTCTGTGTGGTTGATACCATTCCATTACTCCAATTGCAGCCATTATTATGAGAGGTCCTCCACCTCAGCAGTGTCCTGTAAATCACAGGTAATCCAAATTATCTATATAACTTGCCAAGTTTGCTTTAATGATAGTGCTCTTTTCCTTTATTTTCTAGTTTTCTATCAAATTAGAAATGAGTACATACATTGCCTATCATAAGTATTCACTCCCCCGTGGACCCCGAAAACTCTATTTTATTACGAGTTATTGGAGATTTCTCTGTACAACAGTTGTTTTAGTAAGGTCTATCTTATGTTTTACTTCCTGAGCTTTATTTCAGTCCGGTTGACCCGGACACCACAGTGACAATATCATCGTTACCCCCTCTCTACCCACTGACCTAAACTCCCCTTCCTCTCTTTCATTCCTTCCCCTTTGCCCTGGTTTCTCGGTCTTACCCATGTGTTGCATCAGCTGTTCTACCTGCATTAGATCTGCTACAATGTCCCCATAACTGAACTGATCTTCTCTGTCCCCTAGGTCCTGTGAAACAGGGAAGCTATCCATCCTGTGACAGTTGTCTTCTCAGCTGCCGGGTGAAGGGAGGAGACAAACATGCCGAAACCGGTAAGACCTCAGAAACTGAACTATGAACTGAATAGTAATGCAGTGGAAAGGACGAGATAACCCATTCTAAACCATCTGTGGTCTTCATTGGTTAGACTGCTTCCTGTCCAGTCGATGGGAACTTAGTTTGTACTGCTGTCCACACAAGGGATGTGGTTTCACTTCCTACTTGGGCCACATGCACTGACTTGACTGCTGACTATCTGTAAGATGCTCTGGATAAGACTAGTGTCTTGAGTGTACAGGAAGTTTGTATGTGCTTGTACCGCCCACCCTCCTTCACCCTTGCACTTGATGGTTCCCTTCCAAGACCCATGGTGTGATGTAGTGTAGGCCTGTGTGTATGTCTGCCTCCCAGGCTTTCAGCCCATCTCAGCCACAGACACAGGGTCAGAGGCTCTGCAACACTGCTGCTATTGTTAACAGCTAATTGGACAGAGAGAATACCAGGGCCCTCTGCTGTACAAGAGACGCCAAAACAAACCATTCAATGCAGTGCATGGTATCCGATATCCACTGAACATTCTCACTGTTTCTCCTAGTTTCTCTGTTCATGTCTTAAGAAGCAGGTCGGGACATGGGGTTAGAGGATGAGTCATGTGGCTCTTGCATAACTCCTGCTTTGATTTTATGCTTAGTTATGATACAGAGTTTGATTTACGGTCAGTGGAGGAAAACATTGTAGGGGAGGGAGTGTTTTGGAAGCCCTGGTAGGGGAACTGTTCTTGTGTGAGACTGGAGTTATGCAGGGCTGGTTTTGGCTCTTGTCAAATGATTAAGATGGCAGTTGGCTATACTCACTGTTCTCTCTCCTTGTGGATATATTGGGAATCTGGGGTGGTGGGGAAATGGCAGTGGAGAGAGGCGCAGACGTGCACCGATGATCTCATCATCCTCTGATTCTCTCTGTCTACTGAGTCATCAGCGCACCGTCCCAACACGGCACACAGCAGAAACAGGCCAGGCATCCTTTTTCGATAAGGTCACTGTCAAAGGCACTAGAGAATAGTATGTCCCCCAGAGTTTGTCAGCCACACAGGGGCCACTCAAAGGCCCCTAAACACCACCAAGGGGAATTCGGGGTGGCTGAATTCTTATCTGGAATATTCATACGTTTAATTTGTCCGTTACCCCTTGGCCTAAAATTTCCGTGCCCCTGCGGCAATGTAATTAACATACAGTGCATTTGGAAAGCATTCAGACCCCTTGACCTATTTGACATTTTCTTACCTTATAGCCTTATTCTAAAAAAACATTCTCAGCAATCTACACACAATACCCCATAATGACAAAGCAAAAACAGGTTTCTAGAAATATTATCAAATTTATAAATAATAAAAAACTGAAGTAATTTACATAAGTATTCAGACTCTCCACTTGAAATTGAGATCAAGTTCACCCTGTTTCCATTGATAGTCCTTCAGATGTTTCTACAACTTGATTGGAGTCCACCTGTGGTAAATGCAATTTATTGGACATGATTTGGTAAAGGCACACACCTGTCTATCTATATAAGGTCCCACAGATGACAGTGCATGTCAGAGCAAAAACCAAGCCATGAGGTTGAAGAAATTGTCCGTAGAGCTCCGAGACAGGATTGTGTCAAAACACAGATCTGGGGATGGGTACCAAAACATTTCTGCAGCAGTGAAGGTCCACAAGGCCTCCGTTCTTAAATGGAAGAAGTTTGGACCCACTAAGTATCTTTCTAGAGCTGGCTGCCCGGCCAAACTGAGCAATCGGGGGAGAAGGGCCTTGGTCAGAGAGTGACCAATCAGGCCTTAATGGTAGTGGCCAGACAGAAGCTACTCCTCAGTAAAAGGCACATGACAGCCTGCTTGGAGTTTGCCTAAAGGCACCCAAAGGACTCTGACCATGAGAAACAAGATTCTCTGGTCTGATGAAACCAAGATTGAAATCTTTGGCCTGAATGCCAAGTGTCACATCTGGAGGAAACCTGGCACCATTCCTACGATGAAACGTGGTGGCAGCAGCATCATGCTGTGGGGATGTTTTTCAGCGGCAGGGACTGAGAGACTAGTCAGGATTGCGGGAAAGATGAATGGAGCAAAGTACAGAGATCCTTGATGAAAACCTGCTCCAGAGCACTCAGGACCTCAGCACGGGGTGAAGGTTCACCTTCCAACAGGACAACGACCCTAAGCGCACAGCCAAGACAACGCAGGAGTAGTTTCCAAACAAGTCTCTGAATGTCCTTGAGTGGCACCGCCAGAGCCCAGACTTGAAAATAGCTGTGCGGCCACGCTCCCCATCCAACCTGACAGAGCTTGAGAGAATCTGCAGAGAAGAATGGGAGAAGCTTGTAGCGTCATGCCCAAGAAAACTTGAGTCTGTAATCGCTGCCAAAAGTGAATCACCAAAGTACTGAGTAAAGGGTCTGAAAACTTATGTAAATGTGATATTCCATGTTTTTGTTTAATAAATTAATAACCTGTTTTTGCTTTGTCATTATGGGGTGTTGTGTGTAGATTCTGAGGAAAAAAACAATTGAATCAGTTTCAGAATAAGGCTGTAACGCTAGAGGTCTGAGTACTTTCTGAAGGCACTGTAATAAAAACATCCCCATCAAAATCTGTCTGTTTAAGCTAGAGAGATGTTATGTTTTGCATGGGCTGCATCTCAATCTACTGCATCCACGATAACCCCTTCCGCATCTGCGGTAAAAGGTGGGAGAGCTAGAGTGGTGTTTGTCAGACCATGAGACGTCCCGAAAATCTGTCTTCTCATGAAAATGTTTGTAGTGTACGAAAGGTTTAGCCTACAAACTATGATGAGAGATGACTCTCACGAACACGATGGTGTACTCTGTTTTTGCTCTAGGACGACCATAAGACTCATCTGAAGTCGATACAACCTCTTCTGCCAACTTGTCTGTAGCGTCCGAACGGTTTGGGTACACACTCATGTGACCCCTCTGTGGAAAGTTGAGACTCTCACGAACACTATGGTGTTCTCCAATACCAGTAGAATATATATATATTTTTTAATGGAAGTATATATGGAGAGTTTAGTGCCTAAATAAAGGGATAAATGCATGTCAAAGTAATTTCCTGATTTTTCTTATAGCTCTCAGATATAGGACAGACACTTCAGAACAAATTTAGTCCCAAAAATAAATCAAAATGATCTACCATGTAGTGAATCTGTTAAAATAAAAATAAAATATTTTTTAAATATTTGATACCTTAAGAGGTCCAAATCAAATATCTAAATAATTATTGGTATGACCATCTTTAAACAATTCCATATGTTATTTTAGAAACCCTCTCTTGGTTTAGACTGGGATTATACTCATGATGGGATTAATTAACCTGTTTTTAAAATTCAGCAGGTGAATGAAACTGCACTGAGGATGGAACATTTTAATATGTTAAAAATGGCTTTGGGAAGTCAAACTGCTCCTAACTTTTTTAATGGCAGGCTGCTTAGTAGGGCTGAGAGTCCATGTGCTTGTTTGTACCCCAAGCAAGGCCTGTGTTTTGCTGTGTTGGTAGCCCACCTCTGGGGTAGCGGTAACAGTGTGAGGTCAGGGGGGTTGGGGTAGCCTATACTGAATAACCTGCATTATTCATTGGGCATAAGAACTGGCACACGCTGACCAGACCCCTCCCCCTTCCCGTGAGCTTGGCGGGGGGTGTTTATGACCCGACAGACCCCACAGGAAGGGACCCCTGCAGGGACGTGCCTGTTTTCTGTCTTGTTTGCTGCAGAAGGGCCTGAGTGTGAATTGGGCCCATATAAATGGGAGAGCTGTGTCAACATCCTGTGGAAGAAGGGTAAGGGGATGAGTAGGGGGACAGGCTGTAAGTGGTGGGGGGGCACTGGGTGACACTGCAGCTTTCTTTTCTGTTATATCTCTGTCTGCTAGTGAAAAGCTCTGCGCGGCCTTGGTGAGCTCTGTCAAATCGCATAGATAAACCAACAACACAAAGTTGGAGCAGCATCCATTATCCTCACGCCTGCCTGTTGAAGTCCAAACAGACTGACTGGGCCCTAGTTAACATTCTAGTCTGCCCAGCACTGCACAGTCCAGGGCTGCGTTCAGTACATAAGCATGTAATGGGATGTTTAATTGAACTGAAATGGTGCTGTACTGAACGACCAGTTAAAAACAGGGAGGGGTTGGATTGTGTGTTCAAAATGCACCACTGTTTTTTTTTGCTTCAAGCCACACCCACCGAACGGAGCAAACCTATCTGTCTGTTCAAATCAAATCAAATTTTATTTGTCACATACACATGGTTAGCAGATGTTAATGCGAGTGTAGCGAAATGCTTGTGCTTCTAGTTCCGACAATGCAGTAATAACGAACAAGTAATCTAACTAACAATTCCAAAAAACTACTGTCTTATACACAGTGTAAGGGGATAAAGAATATGTACATAAGGATATATGAATGAGTGATGGTACAGAGCAGCATAGGCAAGATACAGTAGATGATATCGAGTACAGTATAACATATGAGATGAGTATGTAAACAAAGTGGCATAGTTAAAGTGGCTAGTGATACATGTATTACATAAGGATGCAGTCCGATGATATAGAGTACAGTATATACGTATGCGTATGAGATGAATAATGTAGGGTAAGTAACATTATATAAGGTAGCATTGTTTAAAGTGGCTAGTGATATATTTACATCATTTCCCATCAATTCCCATTATTAAAGTGGCTGGAGTTGAGTCAGTGTCATTGACAGTGTGTTGGCAGCAGCCACTCAATGTTAGTGGTGGCTGTTTAACAGTCTGATGGTCTTGAGATAGAAGCTGTTTTTCAGTCTCTCGGTCCCAGCTTTGATGTACATACCAGAACGTTTTGGGAAAAATGTGTTGTTCATTACAAACCGTTCCGCAACGTACCAAGCGTTCAAGCAAACTGAACACACCCCTGGTCTATGAGTCTGAGTGGAACGCTTCCTGATCCTGTGCTCTGTTGACAAGCACCCGACCTGATCCTGAGTACGTGTGTAGGTGGGGATTCCTCCCCTCCCTCCCCAGTAGGGGGGTTAATCAACCGGACAGACAGCTGCTTATTGCCCAGCTGGCCAGATTAACAACTCCTCTCTGACTAAAGGAGAGCAGTCCTGTGTGTCTGTCTGAGACATCCTCTCAGCAAAGCCTATGTAAACAGCTTATGGACAAACAGCTGCACATTTACTGAGGGGATTGTCTGAGAGAAGACTCATCCTCTAAACAAAATGCATGACGAGCAACAGGATAAAGATTCTGACTGAAAAGTGTCTCAGCTAACCTTTCTAGAACTCTCTCTCACACACACACTGTGTGGTCCATTCGGCCTTCCTTTCATCACCACTCTGTTCATGCATGGCCTCTCTGGGGCATTTGGTCTTCCACATTTAGCTCTGCCCTACTGACTCAGTCACATGGATGGTGGGAAACATGACCACTAGAGGCAAAAGACAGATCCCTTTGACCATGTCCCTCACACACCTGATCACACTCCCAATTGCCCTAATATGAGTCCTCCTTAGACTCTTGTGCCGTTTTCTTCTAGGCCAGAATCAGAACCGGTGCTATCGCCAAGAGAAAGGGCTACTGTACTGTTTTTAGTTTGAAATCCACCAGTTGTATCACATTGATGGTTTATGTACTGTATTTGGGGTGTCATGAGTAACTGGGGCTTGGTTCAGTGGTGTTTTCAGAGGATGTGATTAGCTGTGTGGGTGCTATAGCACGTCTCTCCTCCCCCTCTCCTTCTGTCCACACACGGGACAGCCAGGGATTATGGAGAGCCATCTGTCTGCCTGGCTTTAGCTAGACTACTCTCTTCGCCTTCACACTCCGTGGGCTAGTTGTGTTTTTGGCTCAGATACACATGCAGGCATAAACACACATACACAGGCACACACACGTACACACCCAGGCATACAAACCCAGAGATATAGACAGGCAGACGCACGCGCGTGCGTGTGAAGTCTAACAAAGGTCAGCACCTGCACAGCTGATTGCTGGTGGCAGGCAGCCCCCACACAAACACCAGGAAAGGGACATTGAAAACATCTGTTGGAAACACAAGTTAAGCACTTGACTCTCCATAACAGCTTTGTAACTCTGATACCCAACAAGGTGTCCGTTTGTCCTGCGGACACTGCATGTTGCTACTTCATTATATAACGGGACTAAGGCATGGTCTTTCCAAGTCAGTTTATCGCTGTTGGTTAGCTCTTTAGGAAAGACTTGTTACTTTTAACCCTTTAACAAGTATGATCACGTATGTGTGATCATTGTTGAGTGGTCCCTGCAGCGTACGATCACAAACGTGACTGGAACAGTAGCATCAAAGTATGATGCAACAAATGCGTCTAAACGGCGTTGTTGTCTGAAAAGCATCTAAACAATGTTTTGCACTGATGGGAAATAAAGGTCTTCACAACTTTATTCCACAATTTAACATATTTATTGTAAAAGATAATTGCGAACATAACACGGAACACATCCACAGGTAAACTCATTCCATAAGGGAGAAATGTAGTATTGTTTAGAAAAGAGATGCATGTTCGCTAAGCTAACAGAAGCTAAATTATTTATAATGGCAGACATGTTTTTGTTTGTTTGACTTGGCGAAAACTCCCTAATCCCAGAATGCCATTCACTATAAGACGCAAATAAACAAAGTCAAAGATGGCTGCGCCCATTTCCTGAAAAATATGAACATAGTTTCGCCACTTTTCAGCATATTACAAATCGTTGATGTACTTGGTAGTGTATACAAGAACCTGGGCACATAATTTAAGTCATTTACCGTTTTTGACAAATCACAAATGTTTTCACCTCACAGATCATCGCACCAAATACAAGCCTACTGCCTAACCGTAGCGCGAAAGCTATACAGGGATGAAACCATTTTCGGGGGGTTTGTGGGGAGGTTCATTTCATTTGTGGGGGGCTTTCAAGTACATGGGGGGGTAGAAATGGGTGAAGGTATTGGGAGGGATATGATGCAGGAAATATTACAATGATGGGGGATTTATCAATAAATGGGGGGCAAACACAGAAGTTTATACGATAAAATAAAACCCCTGGAAAGGGGGTCTGAGCTGGCAACCCTGAGGTACCCAAGTTACAATCTGATGCCGTGTTCAAAACAACTGGGAAATCTTAGACTTCCGACTTCAGTGCGTTCAAGACAATAGGGAACTCTGGGGGGCGACGAGCTCCGACTGTAAAAAATCGTTTTGAATGGTCATCCAACTCGGAATTCCAACTCGGGCCTCTTTCTAGAGCTCTGACTTTCCGACCTGAAGATCATTGACGTCATGATTTTACCTAGTATTTTTCCGAGTTCACAGTTGTCATGAAAGAACCATAAGTCAGTCAAGTGAACTATCCATTTACAACCAGAATGCATTTAATGATGTCAACAAACATGGCTACAAACATGGCGCCACACATAGCCGGCAAATAGCCTAGCATTAGCTCATAATAATCAGTACCACATTCAAAAAAGTATTTTACACACCTGTCCATTACAATCTATGCATGATTTGTCACCTGTACTTGAAAACGTGAATAAAACAGTAAATATATTAGGATCCATATTTACAGCAGAAACAACACTATATACAGAAAATAAGCCACTTACTTTGATTGGAACGCACACGTCTAAAGTCCAATTGGTAAGGAAAACAAACACAAAGGCAATGCGGGCGCCTACCTGAAAATGTGCTGGGGGGAAACGTTGTGCAAGGCCTGTTCTGACTAGGATGCACAATGTTTTCATACTTGATCTGGGGAAACACTAGGGAGTGCTTGAGCTCTCGTTGAAGAGAAGTTTGTCGGGCTCAGTAAAACCTCAAACAAAAATTGTCCACAACAGTGAAATTGGCTACTTCTTATGTGAATTAACAAGGAAGTGGAACACATCTCAATTAAATCTCTTAGAGTATAGAACTTGTTTGAAAATAATTTGAAATTGACAAGTTGAAACAACGCTTAAAGGTAATTAGCAGGCAGTATGCCTTGGTTTGAGGGCAGCGCGGGTAACTTCTGTGACATATCAGTCGCATTTTGGAACAGTGAGAGCATTCTGACATCACGGACATGAATAAACTCATTCAGGGGCGACAGAGATATTTGGAACTCACACGTGAAAAGGTTAGGAAAGACTTGTTACTTAACGGTGACCTTGTGCCTGTGTTGTGGTGGTTTGGTTTATATGTGTACATATTCCCTTCTAATCCCATCCCCGGACTGACTCGATCAGCTATTTGAGGGAGGGGACCTGACCTGAGTTCCTTAGAAGAAACACCTCATTTAACCTTAACCTTTCTAGAAATCCCTCGACAACATTCCGCTGAAAAGGCAGCGCGTGAAATTGAAAAATATTTTTTTGAAATATGTAACTTTACCACATGAACAAGTCCAATACAGCAAATGAAAGATAAACATCTTGTTAATCTACCCATCATGTCCAATTAAAAAAATATATATATATATAAAAAAACATAATGCTTTATAGCTAAAGCACAATAAATGATTGTTAGATCACCGCCAAGTCGAAAAATCACACAGCCATTTTTCCAGCCAAAGATAGGGGTCACAAAAAGCAGAAATATATAGATAGTTAATCACTAACCTTTGATCTTCATCAGATGACACTCATAGGACATCATGTTACACAATACATGTATGTTTTTTCCGATAATGTGCATATTTAAATCCAAAAATCTGCCTTACGTGCAGCAGTAATGTTTTGATTCCAAAATATCAAGTTATTTTGCAGATATACTCATAATAAACATTTGATAAAAGATACAAGTGTTATTCACAGAATTAGAGAGACTTCTCCTTAATGCAACCGCTGTGTCAGATTTTTAAAAAACTTTACGGAAAAAGCATGAGCTGAGAACGGCGCTCAGAACCCAAAACAGCCAGAGGAATATCCGCCATTTTGGAATCAACAAAGTTAGAAACTACACCATAAATATTCACTTACCTTTGATGCTCTTCATCAGAAGGCAATCCCAGGAATCCCAGTTCGACAATAAATGACTGATTTGTTCCATTTATGTCCAAATAGCCACTTATATAATATATATATATAATAATCCATCTTCATGAGGCGCAGGCACTTCATCCAGACAAAAACTAGAAAAGTTCCGTTACAGTCCTTTAGAAACATGTCAAACGATGTATGGAATCAATCGTTAGGATGTTTTTAACATAAAACGTCTATAATGTTTTAACCGGAGAATTTCTTGGTCTTCAGAAAAGCACTGGAACGAGAGGGAACTCTGTCGGGAGCGCGCGTCATGAGACCAAGGGTCTCTGCCAGACCACTGACTCAATGAGGTCTCATGAGCCCCTCCTTTATTGTAGAATCCTCAAGCCAGTTTCTAAAGACGGTTGACATCTAGTGGGAGCCCTTGGAAGTGCAACCTCATCCATATCTCAATGTGTAGGCCAAGCTTTGAAAATCTTCAAACCTCATATGTCCCACTTCCTGGTTGGATTTTTCTCAGGTTTTCGCCTGCCATATGAGCTGTGTTATACTCACAGACATCATTCAAACCTGTTTTGGAAACTTCAGAGTGTTTTCTATCCAATACTAATAATAATATGCATATATTAGCATCAGCTTTTTCAGTTCTGCCCACATTTTCTATAGGATTGAGGTCAGGGCTTTCTGATGGCCACTCCAATACCTTGACTTTGTTGTCCTTAAGCCATTTTGCCACAACTTTGGAAGTATGCTTGGGGTCATGACCCATTTGCGACCCAGCTTTAACTTCCTGACTGATGTCTTGAGATGTTGCTTTAATATATCCACAAATATTTCCTCTTCATGATGCCATCTATTTTGTGAAGTGCACCAGTCCCTTTTTCAGCAAGGCACCCCCACAACATAATGCTGCCACCCCCGCGCTTCACGGTTGGGATGGTGTTCTTTGGCTTGCAAGCCTCCTTTTTCCTCCAAACATAACGATGGTAATTATGGCCATACAGTTCTATTTTTGTTTCATCAGACCAGAGGACATTTCTCCAAAAGGTACAATCTTTGTCCCCATGTGCAGTTGCAAACCGTAGTCTGGCTTTTTAATGGTGGTTTTGGGGCAGTGGTTTCTTCCTTGCTGAGCGGCCTTTCAGGTTATGTCGATATAGGACTCGTTTTACTGTGGATATAGCTTCCTGTTTCCTCCAGCATCTTCACAAGGTCCTTTGCTGTTGTTCTGGGACAGATTTGCACTTTTTGCACCAAAGTACGTTCATCTCTAGGAGACAGAACGCATCTCCTTCCTGAGCGGTATGACGGCTGCGTGGTCCCATGGTTTTTATACTTGCGTACTATTGTTTGTACAGTTGAACATGGTACCTTCAGGCATTTGGAAATTGCTTCCAAGGATGAACCAGACTTGTGGAGGTCTACAAATTTTTTTTCCGGGGTCTTTGCTGATTTCTTTAGATTTTCCCATGATGTCAAGCAAAGAGGCACGGAGTTTGAAGGTAGGCTTTGAAACACATTAACAGGTACAATTCAATTCAAGGTAAATTGCCTATCAGATGCTTCTAAAGCCATGACATCATTTTCTGAATTTTCCGAGCTGTTTAAAGGCACAGTCAACATACTGTATGTAAACTTCTGACCCACTGGAATTGTGACACAGTGAATTATAAGTGAAATAATCTGTCTGTAAACAATTGTTGGAAAAATTACTTGTCATGCACAAAGTAGATGTCCAAACTATAGTTTGTTAACAAGAAGTTTGTGGAGTGGATGAAAAATGAGTTTTAATGATTCCAACCTAAGTGCATGTAAACTTCTGACTTTAATTGTCAACATCCGTAAGACCAAGGAGCTGAAAGTGAGGATTACGCCCCCATCCACGTTGACGGGGCTGTAGTGGGGCGGGTTGAGAGCTTCAAGTTCCTTGGCAACCACATCACTAAGGACTTAGTCCACAGATGCACACAGCAGGGAAGAGAGTGTTAACACACTATACTCACTCACACATTGACACGCCCACACACATATACTCAGTTTATTAGGTACACCCATCTAGTACTGGCTCGGACCCCCCCCCCAGAACAGCCTGTCTTCTTTGGTATGAATTCTGCAAGGTGTCGGAAACGTTGTTGCTGAATTGGTATCAATTCACTCACTTTCCTGCGTGAAAAGCCTAATGTCGTTTTGGTCACTCGTTTTGCCCATTCTAACGTTCAAAGGAACAGTAACTGGATGTCTGTGTGCCTGCTTTATATAGCAAGTCACAGTGAAGTGACTCACTGTCTGGAGGAGTGATCCATTTTCGTGAACGGGGGTGTACTGGCCAATGAGTGTACACTACACATGCATACCGGCACGAACACATACAGTGAAATGTTGATATGAAAATCAAGCATGTACAGTGCCTAGGAAAGTATTCAGACTCCTTGACTTTTTCCACATTTTGTTATGTTTTAGCCTTATTCTAAAATGGATTCCATTTAAAAGCAATTTACACACCCTATAATTTTTCTATTTTATTTGACCTTTTATTTAACTAGTTTAAGTCAGGTAAGAACAAATTCTTATTTTCAATGACAGCCTAGGAACAGTGGGTTAACTGCCTGTTCAGGGACAGAATGACAGATTTGTACCTTGTCAGCTCGGGGATTTGAACTTGCAACCTTTCGGTTACTAGTCCAATGCTCTAACCACTAGTGAAAACAGGTTTTTAGGAATGTTAGTAAATTTCTAAAATAAACACATATGTTTACGTAAGTATTCAGACCCTTTTCTATGAGACTCGATATTGAGCTCCGGTGCATCCTGTTTCCATTGATCATCCTTGATGTTTCTACAACTTGATTGAATTTACAACTTGTTGTAAATTCAATTGATTTTACATTATTTGGAAAGGCACACACCTGTCTATATAAGGTCCCACAGTTGACCATGCATGTCAGAGCAAAAACCAAGCCATGGGGTCGAAGGAATTGTCCGCAGAGCTCTGAGACAGGATTGTGTCGAGGCACCGATCTGGGGTAGGGTACCAAAACATTGCTGCAGCATTGAAGGTCCCCAAGAACACAGTGGTCTCCATCCTCCTTAAATGGAAGAAGTTTAGAACCACCAAGACTCTTCCTAGAGCTGTCTGCCCGGCCAAACTGAGCAATCTGGGGAGAAGGACCTTGGTCAGGGAAGTGACCAAGAACCTTATGACAGAGCTCCAGAGTTCCTCTGTGGAGATGAGAACCAGAAGGACAACCATCTCTGCAGCACTCCACCAATCAGGCATTTATGGTAGAGTGGCCAGACAAAAGCCACTCCTCAGTAAAAGGCACATGACAGCCCGCTTGGAGTTTGCCAAATGGCACCTAAAGGACTCTGACCATGAGAAACAAGATTCTCTGGTCTGATGAAACCAAGATTGAAATCTTTGGCCTGAATGCCAAGTGTCACATCTGGAGGAAACCTGGCACCATTCTTACGGTGAAGCATGGTGGTAGCAGCATCATGTTGTGGGGATGTTTTTCAGCGGCAGGGACTGGGAGACTAGTCAGGATCAAGGCAAAGATGAACGGAGCAAAGTACAGAGAGATCGTTAATGAAAACCTGCTCTAGAGCTCTCAGGCCTTCCGACTGGGGCGAAGGTTCAGCTTCCAACAGCACACCAACTCTAAGCACACAGCCAAGACGATGCAGGAGTGGCTTAGGGACACGTCTCAATGTCCTTGAGTGACCCAGCCAGAGCCCGGACTTGAACCCGATCGAACATCTCTGGAGAGACCTGAAAATAGCTGTGCAGCAACGCTCCTCATCCACCCTGACAGGGCTTGAGAGAATCTGCATGGAAGGATGGGAGAAACTCCCCAAATATAGGTGTGCCAAGCTTGTAGCGTCATACCCAAGAAGTCTCAATGCTGTAATCGCTGCCAAAGGTGCTTCAACAAAGTCCAGGATCTGAATGCTTATGTAAATGTGAAATCAGTTTATTATTTTTATGTCATTTTACAGGTTAATATTTTTTTATTATAAATTAGCAAAAGATTATTACCTATTTTTGCTTTGTCATTATGGGGTATTTTGTGTAGATTTGATAACTTTTTAAAATACATTTTTGAGTAAAACTAACAGAACATTGTGGAAAAGGTCAAACGGTCTGAGTACTTTTCTGAAGGCACTGTACTGGCACACACATTTACATATTTGCTGCTGCTGTTCTTTTATCTATCTATCCTCATATCTAGTCACTTTACTGTATCTACCTCATCTCGTACTTCTGCACGTTGAGCTGGTACTGGTACTTCCTGTATATAGCGCCACATTGAGCTGGTACTGGTACTTCCTGTATACAGTGCCTTGCGAAAGTATTCAGCCCCCTTGAACTTTGCGACCTTTTGCCACATTTCAGGCTTCAAACATAAAGATATAAAACTGTATTTTTTTGTGAAGAATCAACAAGTGGGACACAATCATGAAGTGGAACGACATTTATTGGATATTTCAACACTTTTTTTAACAAATCAAAAACTGAAAAATTGGGCGTGCAAAATTATTCAGCCCCTTTACTTTCAGTGCAGCAAACTCTCTCCAGAAGTTCAGTGAGGATCTCTGAATGATCCAATGTTGACCTAAATGACTAATGATGATAAATACAATCCACCTGTGTGTAATCAAGTCTCCGTATAAATGCACCTGCACTGTGATAGTCTCAGAGGTCTGTTAAAAGCGCAGAAAGCATCATGAAGAACAAGGAACACACCGGGCAGGTCCGAGATACTGTTGTGAAGAAGTTTAAAGCCGGATTTGGATACAACAAGATTTCCCAAGCTTTAAACATCCCAAGGAGCACTGTGCAAGCGATAATATTGAAATGGAAGGAGTATCAGACCACTGCAAATCTACCAAGACCTGGCCATCCCTCTAAACTTTCAGCTCATACAAGGAGAAGACTGATCAGAGATGCAGCCAAGAGGCCCATGATCACTCTGGATGAACTGCAGAGATCTACAGCTGAGGTGGGAGACTCTGTCCATAGGACAACAATCAGTCGTATATTGCACAAATCTGGCCTTTATGGAAGAGTGGCAAGAAGAAAGCCATTTCTTAAAGATATCCATAAAAAGTGTCGTTTAAAGTTTGCCACAAGCCACCTGGGAGACACACCAAACATGTGGAAGAAGGTGCTCTGGTCAGATGAAACCAAAATTGAACTTTTTGGCAACAATGCAAAACGTTATGTTTGGCGTAAAAGCAACACAGCTCATCACCCTGAACACACCATCCCCACTGTCAAACATGGTGGTGGCAGCAGCATCATGGTTTGGGCCTGCTTTTCTTCAGCAGGGACAGGGAAAATGGTTAAAATTGATGGGAAGATGGATGGAGCCAAATACAGGACCATTCTGGAAGAAAACCTGATGGAGTCTGCAAAAGACCTGAGACTGGGATGGAGATTTGTCCTCCAACAAGACAATGATCCAAAACATAAAGCAAAATCTACAATGGAATGGTTCAAAAATAAACATATCCAGGTGTTAGAATGGCCAAGTCAAAGTCCAGACCTGAATTCAATCGAGAATCTGTGGAAAGAACTGAAATCTGCTGTTCACAAATGCTCTCCATCCAACCTCACTGAGCTCAAGCTGTTTTTCAAGGAGGAATGGGAAAAAAATTTGGTCTCTCGATGTGCAAAACTGATAGAGACATATCTGTAATCGCTGTAATCAGCTGTAATCGCAGCAAAAGGTGGCGCTACAAAGTATTAACTTAAGGGGGCTGAATAATTTTGCTCGCCCAATTGTTCAGTTTGATTTGTTAAAGTTTGAAATATCCAATAAATGTCGTTCCACTTCATGATTGTGTCCCACTTGTTGTTGATTCTTAACAAAAAAATACAGTTTTATATCTTTATGTTTGAAGCCTGAAATGTGGCAAAAGGTCGCAAAGTTCAAGGGGGCCGAATACTTTCGCAAGGCACTGTATAGCTCCACATTGATCTGGTACTGGTACTCCCTGTATATAGCTCCACGTTGATCTGGTACTCCCTGTATATAGCTCCATGTTGATCTGGTACTGGTACTCCCTGTATATAGCTCCATGTTGATCTGGTACTGGTACTTCCTGTATATAGCTCCACGTTGATCTGCTACTTCCTGTATATAGCTCCACATTGATCTGGTACTGGTACTCCCTGTATATAGCTCCACATTGATCTGGTACTGGTACTTCCTGTATATAGCTCCACATTGATCTGGTACTTCCTGTTTATAGCTCCACATTGATCTGGTACTGGTACACCCTGTATATAGCTCCATGTTGATCTGGTACTGGTACTCCCTGTATATAGCTCCACATTGATCTGGTACTGGTACTCCCTGTATATAGCTCCACATTGATCTGGTACTGGTACTTCCTGTATATAGCTCCACATTGATCTGGTACTTCCTGTTTATAGCTCCACATTGATCTGGTACTGGTACTTCCTGTATATAGCTCCACGTTGATCTGGTACTTCCTGTATATAGCTCCACGTTGGTCTGGTACTCCCTGTATATAGCTCCACGTTGGTCTGGTACTCCCTGTATATAGCTCCACGTTGGTCTGGTACTCCCTGTATATAGCTCCACGTTGATCTGGTACTCCCTGTATATAGCTCCACGTTGATCTGGTACTCCCTGTATATAGCTCCACGTTGATCTGGTACTCCCTGTATATAGCTCCACGTTGATCTGGTACTCCCTGTATATAGCTCCACGTTGATCTGGTACTCCCTGTATATAGTTCCACGTTGATCTGGTACTCCCTGTGTATATAGTTCCACGTTGATCTGGTACTCCCTGTATATAGCTCCATTCTTGTGCATTTCATTTTATTCCTCTAGTTTTTTGGTATTATTTTTCAACTCTGCAGCATTGAAGGGCTTGTACGTGTAAAGCAAGCATTTCAAGGTAAAACATACACCAGTTGTATTCGCTGCATGTGACATACAATTTGACTTGATTTGTCTGCCCAATATACATCTACCATGTTTGGTAGATAAACTTCTTATCATAGTTCTAGCTCTAGTCTACTTGCCTTTTTCTGTGCTGTACTAGGATGCAGGTGGAGAGGGGTCCCATGTGTGTCTAACGGTATATATTCTGTCCCTCTGCTCGTCCCTACCTGGGCTCGAACCAGGGACACCTCTGCACACATTAACAACTGACACCCCTGAAGCATCATTACTCATCGCTCCACAAAAGCCACGGCCCTTGCAGAGCAAGGGAAACAACTACTTCAAGGTCTCAGAGCGAGTGACTTCACTGATTGAAACGTTATTAGCGCGCACCACCGCTAATTAGCTAGCCAGTTCACACCAGTTACATGTGCTTTCATTGGAGAATACTGAAATGTTAGTGGGGCAGAACGAGAATACAGGAGGTTTCATGGCTAATTAATGCTAGCGAGACAGAGGCAGATGCACAGTCTCTAGAGTGTGGTTTTTGTGAGAGAGTCACAGTACTGTGCTGGATATTTACACGTTTTCTGGATAAGTAATGGTGTGTGTTGGGGTAAACGGGGATAGAGAATGTGTGTGTTCCTGTCCTGAGGTTTCATGGGTAATTCATGATAGAAAGAGGAAACGGGGTGAGCAAGGGAAGCTGCTCCTCTCAATGGGCCACTAAGGTACTGTAACCTTAGTCGCCCACAGCTGCACTATCTGGATTGGAGTGCAGCTGGCCGCCACTCGGCATCATCTTTCGCTCTGCATATCGCACTTTTTTTTATTTTCCCCTCTGCCTCTCCAGTGTGTGTAAACCGGGGTGGAGAATGTGTGTGTCAGTCATGGAGGATGCCCTCGGGGTCAGGCCTATTCTATCAGTTGTGTGTCAGGTCTGGTGCCAGGCCAGCCTAGTGCATCTCAGACAGCAGCAGCCAATGGCTGGCCTCGCTCCTCTGCTCCGCCTCACAGGGAGGAGGAGGAGGCGGCCGCTAGGAAGGGGAGTACTCACTGAGTGCTGAGAGGGCAAAAAGACACACACAGGCACTACATTAGCCCATTCAAACACACACACAACACTCCTTCAGTTCTCTGTCTTGCTGGAAGGCCTTTGTTGCTCCCTCGAGGAGCGTTCAGTCTCCTGCACTAAAACAAACTGAAATTGAGTTTGTTAATTTCATGTCCACCAAAATGGCTGACTCAATACCATTTGAAATGTGTTAAAGCTGCATCTGACACATCCTGAAACGCTGACCACGGCACACAGTGGTGACGGTGTTGCATGAAAAGTTGACAGCCTACAGTACAGCAGTACAGTGAATGGAAAATTACATGCAACTGGCAAATAACATGCAAACTTGTTTTGTAGATTAATGTGCGGGTCACCACCATGGACGCAGAGCTGGAGTTTGCCATCCAGCCCAACACCACTGGCAAACAGCTCTTTGACCAGGTAAGCAAGAGAATTCACATAACTTAAAACCTATAGTATGAAACATAAGATCAAGTGGGTGCTTTACCTTGTTCCTGGATGAGGTTAATTTCTCCCTTTTTGTTAGTATTATCATTGAAGATGAGTATTTTGATATACACTGTCCTGATTGATGTGTAGTCAGTTACTGTTATAGCATCAGTACTGTTATCCTGTCATAATGGAGCAGCGTTACTGTGACTGACAGTCAGTTACTGTTGTCATGGTATCAGTACTGTTCTCCTGTCATAATGGAGCAGCATTACTGTGACTGACAGTCAGTTACTGTTGTCATGGTATCACTACTGTTATCCTGTCATAATGGAGCAGCATTACTGTGACTGACAAGTCATGCTGAGGCAGCACGCCCATTGCAATATTGATGTCCCTGGCTGAAATATTCATATGATATAGACATCTAGCTAGCTGGGGTAAAACCAGGGCCTGCCCTGGTCCTATGGTTCACTCAAAGGATTTGTCCCACGAGGGCCACCTCAATGAGTTGAGAGTGGAGACAATGTCCCCAATTAATTACATTGATGTCATTTCAACAATGACATGGTTAAACAGTAGTTTTGAGGGTGCATTGGAGGTCATTGAATGACGGACTGTTTTTGGGATCGTTATTGTTGGATAGTTATTTTCTGCAACTTCTCAGCCTGACACTGGAGGAGGATGATAATGATGTAATTAGCGGTCGACCGATTAATCGGAATGGCCGATGAATTAGGGCCGATTTCAAGTTTTCATAACAATCGGAAATCTGTATTTTTGGGCGCCGATTTGCCTTTTACATTTTTTTATATACCTTTTTATTTAACAAGGCAAGTCAGTTAAGAACACATTCTTATTGTCAATGACGGCCTAGGAACGGTGGGTTAACTGCCTCGTTTAGGGGCAGAATGGCAGACTTTCACCTTGTCAGCTCGGGGGAGCCAATCTTGCAACTTTACAGTTAACTAGTCCAACGCAATAACGACCTGCCTCTCTCTCGTTGCACTCCACAAGGAGACTACCTGTTACGCAAATGCAGTAAGCCAAGGTAAGTTGCTAGCTAGCATTAATCTTAACTTAACTAGTTAACTACACATGGTTGATGATATTACTAGATATTATCTAGCATGTCCTGCGTTGCATATAATCTGACTGAGCATACAAGTATCTGACTGAGTGGTGGTAGGCAGAAGCAGGAGCATAAACATGAATTCAAACAGCACTTTCGTGTGTTTTGCCAGCAGCTCTTCGTTGTGCGTCAAGCATTGCACTGTTTATGACTTCCAGCTTACCAACTCCCGAGATGAGGCTGGTGTAACCGAAGTGAAATGGCTAGCTAGTTAGCGTGCGCTAATAGCGTTTCAAACGTCACTCGATCTGAGCCTTCTAGTAGTTGTTCCCCTTGCTCTGCATGGGTAACGCTGCTTCAATGGTGGCTGTTGTCGTTGTGTTGCTGGTTCGAGCCCAGGGAGGAGCGAGGAGAGGGACGGAAGCTATACTGTTACACTGGCAATATTAAAGTGCCTATAAGAACATCCAATAGTCAAAGGTTAATGAAATACAAATGGTATAGAGGGAAATAGTCCTATAATTCCTATAATAACTACAACCTAAAACTTCTTACCTGGGAATATTGAAGACATGTTAAAAGGAACCACCAGCTTTCATATGTTCTCATGTTCTGAGCAAGGAACTGAAAGCTTTCTTACATAGCACATATTGCACTTTTACTTTCTTCTCTAACACTTTTTGTTTTTGCATTATTTAAACCAAATTGAACATGTTTCATTATTTACTTGAGGCTAAATTGATTTTATTGATGTATTATATTAAGTTAAAATAAGTGTTCATTCAGTATTGTTGTAATTGTCATTATTACAAATAAATAAATAAATCGGCCGATTTTAATCGGTATCGGCTTTTTTGGTCCTCCAATAATCTGTACCGGCGTTGAAAAATCATAATCGGTCGACCTCTAATTGTAATATCCGAGCCTAATTTCTATCCCTGTTGAGGTCCCTATATGCCTGTAAAGCTACTCTGTAACACATGTTAAAGATATCGCCGTGACAATCAACAGTACCAGAGCATTTTCTCACAAACAGAAACTGGAGAGCATTTAGGATGGCTGAAGAACTGTAGTGAATGAGACCATTGACGCGCAGGCAGGTGGCGACTGTCCTGGACGGTGTGTCCAGCTGTCTTCTTACACTTCACAGTGTGTGTTTTGTATTCTCAGTACACACACACACACACACACACACACACGCACAATCCATTTCCAGGGAATCAGCAGGAGTTATGGCCATCCGCCTCATTGCCCTCCTCTGCAGTTAACAGACAGAGTGGATCTAAGTAGCTTGTTGCCGCGTGTCAACTGGCTGGGCTATTAGTCACCCTCCCAGAGTTAACGGTGAGCCCAGGGCCCACTGTGGAGAAGTTATGCCACAATGGGCCCATCGCTGCCGAGGAGCCTCCAGTCAGGCAGAGGCTAAAACACCCCTCTCAATTAAACCTGCATTGCAGTATATTTATTTACACAGTAACATGTGAGCCTAACTTTCATCCTAGTCACAGGAAGTCTGAACTTTTGTCATGAAACAAATGGTTGCTAGCATGTTGCGTTCTATAGGACTTTTCACATGAGAAATGTGTGACTTTTTCAGTAATCCCACCCTCCCAACTGTTTAATGGTGGAGTATTGTCTGATGTTAACAGGTGGTGAAGACGGTGGGGCTTCGAGAGGTCTGGTTCTTCGGACTGCAGTACGTGGACAGCAAGGGTTACAGCACGTGGCTGAAGCTTAATAAAAAGGTGTCTTCTCTCATTCTCTCTGTCTTGGTTTCTCTATCTCTTCTCTTACGCTCTGTTTCCAGAGCGGCTGCCAGCAGGCAGTCAGTTTGAGCTGGTTATTAGGCTGTGGTCAGGGGGCCTCAAATGTGCACTTTCACAGACTTCCTGTCGCACTCAGGCCAAAGACCCCCCCCCCACCCCCAAAGAAACTGCTCTGAAGTGCCTGTAAAAGACGGCGAGAGAGGGAGTGTGTGTGTGTTGGAACTAGTTCAGTAGTCGTAGAGCAGTGTGGTTCTGTCAGGGTGATCTACAGCACGATTTATTGTAACAGTTGTCTCCAGTGGAAAGTGTTCTGATTCTAGGCCCTGGAGTCTGGGACGTAAGCGGCTGTAAAGAGTCCAATCCTATCACTAATTAGGATAAGATTAGATAACATAAGTTTGTTCATACCTTTATGGCTTCATAACCAACTTCTATGATTTAGCTTTATAGCCCAGCTTATAAAGCTTAGATTGTAAAGCTTCTAGATCCTCCAAGTATCTCAATAGTCAAACACTGATGCTTACTGAGCATGCATCTTAGCCAGCCACGTTTTTCCCTGTCGGTGAGAGGAGACGAGGCGATAGGAGGCACTCCAGACTACTGACAGTCGTCTAGTCTTACCTCTAGTGGTCTTGTTGTGTCTGTACAGGGCTTTAAAGGTGTTGTCCCCTCTAGGTGACAGCCCAGGACGTAAAGAAGGAGAACCCTCTGCAGTTTAAGTTCCGGGCCAAGTTCTTCCCTGAGGACGTGTCTGAGGAGCTGATCCAGGAGATCACACAGAGACTCTTCTTCCTGCAGGTAACTGACACTAGCTGTGTTCCAATACTCATACTAACCATAATATTTGTGACATAAATTGAGAATGTAGTATGCTTATTGGTCATAGTATATATATATTTCTAGTATGCCAAAAGTTTCCAGATGTTGTACATTCACCAAAATACGAAGTATGCAAACAGTGGACACTATTTCTGTGCTTTTAGGGCCCATAATGTAATTCTTCAGAAAATGGGCGTGGCTTCAACGGTACACTCAACTGAAAGGATACCGTTAGTTCATCTTAGTATACAAATAGTATGTAGTATACAGTATGTTAGTATGGGTATTCGAACAACGCTTCCGTCTTTGTCGCACAGTGATGACACCACGTCAGTCGGGGGGGGGGGGGGGGGGGCTTTTCATTGTTGGTCTAGGATTCTAAGTCATCAGTATTGACAGTCAAGAACAGACATACTCTTATTTTTTTTAAATAAGTGTTCTTGATGCCAAATTCTTCCTAAGTTCAGTACCTTACTGGGAAAGGTGAGATGAGGTCACATGACCTCTACTTTATTTTAATTTTTTAATTTTGGGCTTCTCTGACCAGGTGAAGGAGGCCATTTTGAACGATGAGAACTACTGTCCCCCGGAGACTGCCGTGCTGCTGGCATCCTACTCTGTCCAGGCCAAGTACACCGACTACAACAAAGACAGCCACAAGCCTGGCTACCTCACCAACGACAGACTGCTGCCACAGAGGTGAGTGGCCACTGGCCAGAAGCAGGGATATCCCGGAGTCATGCACCATCCACATTCTAACAAGGAATCCTGGAATGTTTTGTTTTTAAATGTATTGTTATATTTTACATTTCCTCTGGAATGTTCTGTGTTGTGTAGAGTCCTGGAGCAGCACAAGCTCACCAAGGAGCAGTGGGAGGACCGGATACAGACCTGGCATGAGGAGCACCGAGGCATGCTCAGGTCTGTGTGGATTTCTTTCTCTGTGTGTGTTTGAGGGTTATTGGGAGAGGTGTTTTGTCTCGTAGAAGATGCATTTGTCTGAATGGTTCCACCACATTGAGACATTTCGTAACAATGTGCTGTTCCCCCAGAGAGGACTCTATGATGGAGTACCTGAAGATAGCTCAGGACCTGGAGATGTACGGAGTCAACTACTTTGAGATCAAGAACAAGAAGGGGACAGAGCTGTGGCTGGGAGTGGACGCCCTGGGACTCAACATCTACGAACACGAAGACAAGTCAGTCTCACTACTACAGCTGTATCAACTATGGCTGGCCTATTGGAAATCTACTGTAATGATAAGCAGATGTTTAATCAGATTTCGCCTAGTTGTTCTACTTTACAAATTGTAGTTTGATTGTCGGGGTGACTGAAAGATGTCCAAGAAGGAAAGAAAGAGAAGGATGAGTAAATGTTACTTTTAGCAGTAGAGGAGAGGGGTGGGGGAAGGAGAGAGTAAGTGGGGTCTGTTACTCTTCCGGTCTTCCCCTCATTTGTGGATGGGACACAACTGTGGCACGGCTTTGAAATGGTTTCCCGTCCTGCCAGTAAGACCCATTCCCTTTCTTTCCCAACACTGACCTCAGATCAGCTGGTAGACAATAATGCAGTGCCAATTTCTTGAGTAGAGACTTGCATTGGCAGGACTGAAATCTGATCACAGATCAGTATAGTATACAGCAATCGATTTGGACGTCTCTCGCCTATCATCGCCATCTGCTTTTATAGCACAATATTTTACACCCCAAAATACGACTTAATTTTGAATATTGAAAACTGTCTGTGTGCATCAATGACCCCCCCCCCCCAGACTGACACCAAAGATCGGCTTCCCTTGGAGCGAGATCCGAAACATCTCCTTCAACGACAAGAAGTTTGTCATCAAACCCATTGACAAGAAAGCTCCAGTAAGTCTCCCTTCGTCTGATTTTCCTTTAAGATCCTAAAACAACAAGATGTGAAGGCACAGATCCCTTTTCCAGAACACTTTAATAAGTAGTAGTGAATTATACTCTAAAGAGTTTATCATATTCTCTGTTGTCAAACATAGTAATCTCATGGTCTACCTAGCCATCCTAACGGGTTCCCCTAAATTCGGGTATCCTGTGTCCCTGTAGGACTTTGTGTTCTACGCGCCACGGTTGCGGATCAACAAGCGGATCCTGGCTCTGTGTATGGGGAACCACGAGCTGTACATGAGGAGGAGGAAGCCTGACACCATCGAGGTGCAACAGATGAAGGCCCAGGCCAGAGAGGAGAAACACCACAAACAGCAGGAGAGGTACAGGAGGAGCACATAGAGACACACACGAACGCAGACACACACCTTCTGACAATACCCTGGATCAGCACCACTAGAGGGCAGTATTAGACTGTATATAAATAGCTATCAAGGATATTTACTTTACTTTCATAGTCATAGCTATATGTTGACAGAAATGAAAGCCTATTTAGAGACATTCCATAGCAGGTATGCTGTATATTTGAACCTTTCTAGCAAACAACATCACCGTTTCAGAATATTTTATAAAGTCAATAATATCAATAAAAGTCAATAATATCCAGAATGTTGATATTACATACAGACATTAACAAGACATCATGTACAATACATTGACATGTTAGTTTGATACCCTGGATATTACTGTACACTTTAATAAGATACAAAATCACTTAAGGTGGCGATGAAAAACACACCTATATAGATGAGATATCCCTTCATCAATTCCTGACAGAGCCCAGCTGGAGAACGAGAAGAAGAAACGAGAGCACGCAGAGAAAGAGAAGGAGAGAATAGAGCGAGAGAAGGACGAACTGATGGAGAGACTGAGGCTGATCGAGGACCAGACGATGAGGGCCCAGGAAGGTACCAGTCAGCCTCTTCCCACAGCTCCCCAGAAGTTCAACCCTTTAACTTTCCACCTGTCTTCCCACAGCTCCCCAGAAGTTCAACCCTTTAACTTTCCTCCTGTCTTCCCACAGCTCCCCAGAAGTTCAACCCTTTAACTTTCCTCCTGTCTTCCCACAGCTCCCCAGAAGTTCAACCCTTTAACTTTCCACCTGTCTTCCCACAGCTCCCCAGAAGTTCATCCCTCTAACTTTCCTCCTGTCTTCCCACAGCTCCCCAGAAGTTCAACCCTTTAACTTTCCACCTGTCTTCCCACAGCTCCCCAGAAGTTCAACCCTTTAACTTTCCACCTGTCTTCCCACAGCTCCCCAGAAGTTCAACCCTCTAACTTTCCTCCTGTCTCTGTACAAGTGTAGACACTCTATAATACCACATTCATTCAGCATTCATGCAATATCTGCACCTCTTATTTGCCATAGGGGAATTATATATTTACTTTGTATTTCAAATCTATATTGACCCAGGGCAATATCAGGTGCAAATGTTGCACTGTTGTAAATGCTAGGTAAACCTGTCTCTGGCGTCACCTGGAGGGTTTTCGTGGTGTTGATATGTGGGCTCTACATGGGGCTGTTGGTTGGTCAGTGTCGGTCAGTATGCCAATGGGACCTGACCCTAACCTTCTAGACTGGTCCTCACTGCACCGCGGTACTAAACTCTCATCTCTTACTACTTATAGGACTGTTCTCAGCACCAGGTAAACATTACGTCCACTCAGAAACACTTCTTTTAACCCCCTCCCTCCCAACACTACCATCTGATCTTATAGACTTGGGTGGTGTGTTGAGAGAGAGAGACATCCACATTGTGTTCCAGTGGTATAGACTGACTTGGTGGTGTGTTGAGACATCCACATTGTGTTCCAGTGGTATAGACTGACTTGGTGGTGTGTTGAGAGAGACATCCACATTGTGTTCCAGTGGTATAGACTGACTTGGTGGTGTGTTGAGAGAGACATCCACATTGTGTTCCAGTGGTATAGACTGACTTGGTGGTGGGTTGAGAGAGACATCCACATTGTGTTCCAGTGGTATAGACTGACTTGGTGGTGTGTTGAGAGAGACATCCACATTGTGTTCCAGTGGTATAGACTGACTTGGTGGTGTGTTGAGAGAGACATCCACATTGTGTTCCAGTGGTATAGACTGACTTGGTGGTGTGTTGAGAGAGACATCCACATTGTGTTCCAGTGGTATAGACTGACTTGGTGGTGTGTTGAGAGAGACATCCACATTGTGTTCCAGTGGTATAGACTGACTTGGTGGTGTGTTGAGAGAGACATCCACATTGTGTTCCAGTGGTATAGACTGACTTGGTGGTGTGTTGAGAGAGACATCCACATTGTGTTCCAGTGGTATAGACTGACTTGGTGGTGTGTTGAGAGAGACATCCACATTGTGTTCCAGTGGTATAGACTGACTTGGTGGTGTGTTGAGAGAGACATCCACATTGTGTTCCAGTGGTATAGACTGACTTGGTGGTGGGTTGAGAGAGACATCCACATTGTGTTCCAGTGGTATAGACTGACTTGGTGGTGTGTTGAGAGAGACATCCACATTGTGTTCCAGTGGTATAGACTGACTTGGTGGTGTGTTGAGAGAGACATCCACATTGTGTTCCAGTGGTATAGACTGACTTGGTGGTGGGTTGAGAGAGACATCCACATTGTGTTCCAGTGGTATAGACTGACTTGGTGGTGTGTTGAGAGAGACATCCACATTGTGTTCCAGTGGTATAGACTGACTTGGTGGTGTGTTGAGAGAGACATCCACATTGTGTTCCAGTGGTATAGACTGACTTGGTGGTGTGTTGAGAGAGACATCCACATTGTGTTCCAGTGGTATAGACTGACTTGGTGGTGTGTTGAGAGAGACATCCACATTGTGTTCCAGTGGTATAGACTGACTTGGTGGTGTGTTGAGAGAGACATCCACATTGTGTTCCAGTGGTATAGACTGACTTGGTGGTGTGTTGAGAGAGACATCCACATTGTGTTCCAGTGGTATAGACTGACTTGGTGGTGTGTTGAGAGAGAGAGACATCCACATTGTGTTCCAGTGGTATAGACTGACTTGGTGGTGTGTTGAGAGAGACATCCACATTGTGTTCCAGTGGTATAGACTGACTTGGTGGTGTGTTGAGAGAGACATCCACATTGTGTTCCAGTGGTATAGACTGACTTGGTGGTGTGTTGAGAGAGACATCCACATTGTGTTCCAGTGGTATAGACTGACTTGGTGGTGTGTTGAGAGACATCCATGTTGTTTTCTTTTTTTGTTCCATACTGTTTTTACTGTTGTGTGTGTGTGTGTGTGTGGGTCCTCTCTCACTGTTTATAGGTTGTTTTGTTGTTGTTCTTAAAGTCAATCACAATTTTTGTGA
Source organism: Oncorhynchus kisutch (assembly GCF_002021735.2). NCBI lineage: Eukaryota > Metazoa > Chordata > Actinopteri > Salmoniformes > Salmonidae > Oncorhynchus > Oncorhynchus kisutch. The sequence continues at coordinate 6,509,853 of NC_034178.2, read as the reverse complement.
GATCATGGCTGACCCGAGCATCCCATTGGTCACATTGTAAAAATTGTGGGTGCTGCTGGACATGGTTTGAGGAAGACGAACAGCGAAAAGGGTTGTTTTTTGAGACGGGCTAGCGGACTTTGTATTTTGTTCATGGTCACAGAGTTGGAAGAGCAGACACGCAGGGCCCTGGAGCTGGAGCAGGAGAGGAAGAGAGCCAGGGAGGAGGCGGAGAGGCTGGAGAGGGAGAGACAGGCAGCGGAGGAGGCCAAGGCGGAGCTGGCCAGGCAGGCCGCTGACCAGATGAAGAACCAGGAACAACTGGCCGCTGAGCTGGGCGAGTTCACCGCCAAAATAGCCCTGTTGGAGGAAGCCAAGAGGAAAAAGGAAGAGGAGGCCACTGAATGGCAGCAGAAGGTAACCACCTCCCTACGTTCTACACTGTGTCCTGGTTACAATATAGACTACACTGTATAGAATCAGCAAGTTGTAGGTTGTACTGAAATGTTCTATAACATTGCACCTTCCTGAATAAGTCCCATAACTCGCCAGCACTCCCCTTCTCCCCAGGCCATCTCAGCCCAGGACGACCTGGAGAAGACCAAGGAGGAGCTAAAGACTGTGATGACGATCCCGTCGACGCCAGCGGGCGGCTCCACGGAGAGCGAGCACGAGGAGCAGGACGAGAACCACGCCGAGGATGCCGCCGAGCTCTCCCTGGAGGGCGTGAGTGCCCTGGACCTGCGCAGCGAGGAGGAGCGCGTCACCGAGGCCCAGAAGAACGAGCGCCTCAAGAAACAGCTGCAGGTCGGTCCCCTCTGACCTCTAACCTTTAACCCCAAGACCTGATGACCTCCCCTTAAAGGGCCTTCTTTAGTTGCTTGATGGCGTTAACTGTCAATCAACACTCTCTCTACCCCCCCCCCCCCCCCCCCCCCTTTCTCCACCTCTCTCTACCCTCTCCCTTTCTGTCCTCCCCCAGGTGTTGAGCTCGGAGCTGGCTGAAGCCATAGACGATACCATGAAGACCCAGAATGACATGCTTCACGCGGAGAACGTGAAGGCCGGGAGAGACAAGTACAAGACCCTACGTCAGATCCGCCTGGGAAACACCAAGCAGCGCATCGACGAGTTTGAGTCCATGTGATCTGTTCTGGGTTCCCCCATCCGTTCGTTGGCGTCTCGCTTTTCGCCAGAACAACAGGCACTGTCTCTCCTACACTCCCCTTTTCCCCGTACCCATACCCACAAAGGTTCCAGAGGGCACGGCCGCCACCGCCTCAAACTTTGCCAAAGCTCTGCCCGCATCTCCATCAGGAATCGGGCGCAAGCAACGCTTTGCACCATTCCAAAAGTGGTATTCTCCTTGTATTGCAAAGGATGTGTCTGTGCTTTGCTTTCAAATATCTAATGTGGAGACGCAAGAAAAACCAAAATGGGAAAGATTAGATTTTTAAGCGAACAGGGGTATGGAAAGCTTTGTTGTTCTTGCCAGAAAGCTAGTATGCAATGCTTTAGTATTACTGACTCTTGTCTTCAGTTGAACGTATTGATGCTGTCTGGTACTTTCAAACCTTTTTTGCTTTTGTTCTGATCTATGGTTATAACACGTTTTATTGAAGCCCTGTTTGTTAAGTTCTCTGTTCTCATTGTTAACTTTGACGGTAGATTGGTCCGAGGCTGGTAGAGGCTTGTGTTAGGGGATCGATCCATTCAGGTATGTTGTGAAAATTTTCAAAACATTGAATTGTTTTGAAAGATATGAGCCTATGAGTAACAGGGTTGACGTGTTATGCTTGACCCACAAAATGGCCAAAAAGAGTAGAACCAGCTCACCTGCTTTTACACTATGATTTGACTATTAGATATTCAATGTTTTCTTTTGGAGAAAAATACATTTAGAAAGGAATAGTTTCACCATATTAAAGTGAGAGTTCAGTTGTCGTAACAGGGTTGACCTTAAAATGAGAGACCAGGTTTTTTTGTAACCTTAAAATGAATCACTAATCACATGAAATAAAGTCTTCAGAAATGTCTTCGTCAAAGCAACAAAATAACTATTGCTTAACAATGATGGTGAAAACCTGGAGAAATTGTTGTTAACTGTGTTAAAATCGTCTTGGAAGACGGAGGCGAATGCTGAATTTTGCCACTAAGTCTTTATTCATATAAAAATCAGATTTATTGAATTTACCATGTGGTCTATATTAAAGGGCACTTCATTTGAAAAGAACAGGCTTTTAAAATGTCTATATTGATTCACCATTTCTACTTAAAATATCAAAAGGATGCAAAAGGAAGTCATTTTGTTGAACGGCCCTACCATCTTGACTCTGAGCATCAGTGCAAAGCCTACACCAGTCTTGAGGAGAGGCGTGAGTCTTGATGAATGAAAGACTGGTCTCCAATGGGAAGCCAATGATTTCACGTGATAAGGTTGTAGAATATAGTGAGATTTGATTTGGTGCTCAAGGATAAATAATGTTGTGAAACACATTTGGTCTGAGATAAGCTGATAGTATGATGGAGATAAGCTAATTGGTTAGGTGTGTGTGTGTGCGAGAGACCGGTAGGAAGAGAGAGCGAAAGCTGTTAGTTTAGCTCCTGTGAGCTGACTCCTTATGTTTTATGTCCAGTCACCAAAGATGGTTTCCTCTGCCTACCAGCTCACAAAGGCCTGGAAAAGACCGAGATGCTTAAGTGCTGTGAGAGTGCCAGTATTGTCTGTCTGCATAGTAGTGACTTTTTGAAGAGGCCTTGTTCTTTCTGGCTGAAGAACCCATGAAAATGTTAGTCCTCATCAGAGAACAGATCTCTACCTCAATACTGTAACCATGGTGACTGACCAAACAAACACTCGGTCTCAGATCCCCTCCCACAGATTGAGTTTTGACTGGCTTGACAAGTTCAGACTAGGAGGCGATGTAGCTTTATTGGTTAACGTTTCAACTGAAATGAGTGCTATTTTATGCCAGGTGTACTTTCAAGCGATGACACATTGAAGTGTCACTAGTGGAGACAATTGATCAAAAAATGATACTAAGTTTGGAGCTAGTTTTACATGGTGGTCTCTCTGAGATATCTACCTTGTGTTTTGTGTTACTACCTTCTGTTACTGAAGTTTCTCTGAACTGTAACTACACCTAAATTATACAGATCAAAGGTCACGCAAGCCAAGCCAATCCAACACTGAGGACACGGCTGTGAGTCTGCAGTGGACTGTTCTGATACTGTGCAGTAGTAAGGTTGAGAACTTCCGTGACCCAGGCTGTGTAGACATGGTGTCTGTGTCCTGTGGTAGTGGAGCTGGTGTGACTGGTTATCATGAAGCTCTGTTTGGACTCGGGACCTGCATGTCTGCCGACAGCCAACTGGGGCCAGAATAGGACCATGTTTCTCCTCTGCTGCTGGACAGATCTGCTCACCATTCTCTCTCTGCCACAGCTGTCAGCAGGATGGATGGAAACTCAATGGCAGAGTGCCACCATTTTAGGACTGTGAAGAGACAGACCAGTGCAGATGTTAGAGGTGAATGTGCCCCCCTATTTATACGCTCTCATTAGAGGGACCCAGCCTCCTGGGTCAACCCCCCCCACCTCAATGTTCAGTGGGAATAGAGGACAGGCCAATAAAAACATTTTCAGACCTTGATCTTTTCACTTACTGCAAATCAAATTAACTCCAGCATTGTGGATACATGTTACTGGTCAGTTTTGAATTAACGGGAGTGTTCAGTTTTTTAAAATTTGCAATCGGATGGAATGTATTTTTTGTTATGCTACACTAGACAGCTGGTTTAAGTTGAGATCTTAAAGCCAGAGTTTTAATCTGGAGGACATTGAAGGGGCTTGACCCAAACCTGCCTTTTCGCTAACCCAGTGAGTGTCCAAATATAGGGGTTGAATTTGCCATAGCAGGTGAAAAAACTGTGCTTCCAACTTATTTTTGTAACTTGTTCCAAGATCAAACTATGTACCAGCATGCATCAGTAGCTCACTGGAGGTGAAAAGAGAACTACTCTACATGCCAGCATCCCCCATATTTAGGGCAGGGTGCATTGAGTTGGGCTTTTCCCATTGGCTGAGCCTGTTAGCCTGCTTGTGTCGCCTCCAGTGAGAGCAGTGTCAGTGATGCCTGTGTTGGAACCAGCTGTCATGTATATGTGGTTCAGTTTTTCCTTATGTTCATACTAGCGTTTCTGTACGATAAAGGCCCGGGTGGAGCTTAGTCCATTGGTTTCACAATAAAAGTTTAAAATGAAGTTGCCTTTTTATATATTTAACAAATATAGTATTGGTTTAAATGATTGGTACCTCTGACACCAGTAAAAGTTATGTTGATCGGTGATTCTTTAGATGAACCTAGAGCAATACTGTTCATGCATGGTTTAATTAATGCCATCTTGATGCTTGGTTATAACAAGAACATACAATGAGCAGTTCATCTTTTGATCTGAAAATGTTAATTTTCTCAGTGTCCTATCTGGTCAGCTGCCACTAACATCTGATCACATCAGGAATGGTAAAGCCAAATTAACCATAATTGCCATTGAGTTGTTGCATATCAAATTGGTGTTTTTCTTTATTTGAACTTGCTCAAACAGCTTGGAACCATGGGCAGTGTCATTGTAGTCAATTTACGTCTGAGTTGGCAAACAAATGGAAAGGGTGCACACTGCCACCTAGAGTGTGTTTTAAAATGGCATAAAGCCAAGGTTGGTGATGGAATGTTTCCTCACAAGTATAATTAATTGGTTGACCCCTCCTGATGACCTGGATGGAATTATGTGATCCTTCTTTAACCCATAGGAAGTCCCACCTAGCTGACGACTTCAAACTCGTGAAAGGCCTCAATGGCGCTGCCCATGCTAAAACAGGCTTTGGGCATTAGAGTCCTCTCTCTCTATGGATGAAACCCTGTCAGTCCATGGGCAGAGTATTCAGGTGAGTCAAATGGTGTCACACACAGGGTTGCCAGTTCAAATCCTAATGATACTTTTGTTTTCCAACATACTAATCACATTTCAAAACTAACAGTCTAAATGAACAGCTTTAAATATGTGAAAAAACTAGCGTGGTGCCCTCCCCCCTGTTAGTGTAGTGGACTAGGCACTGGGACCAGAAGGTCACAGGTTCTAATCTTGATGATGCCGAGGATTGAAGCCTTGTGGGGGGGGGGTTTATCAAAAGTTTTCTGCCCTCAGAATTAGATCAAAGGAAAACTCCAATCTGAAATATAGTAAATGTTAGTACATTAAATTCTCTGGTGTTCTGGAAATTAGTGACAACTCATCACATCTGACAAGACTATACATTTCCAACAAAACAAGGACAACCAATTGTTAATGAAGAATACTAAGCCAATACTATATTTGTCAAGCTAATATGGTACAATAAAATTGAGACAAGAACACTTGAAGAAAACATGGCTAACACTTTATTTTAAGGGTCCGTTATAAACCATTTATATGGCATTTGCAAACAGTACACTCACACAAATGTATATATGTCCTTAAATATCCTGTGTTACCATGTACTGCTGAAATTACATTGGTCACTCAACATCAAAGTATAAATAGCGCTCACTTCAGATCAGGGTCTGCAAAAAGACTGTTTATTAAATGGTGAACACACTTTATAAATGACTTATTACGGTCGATTAAAATAAAGTGTCACCAAAACATGCATAACAGTTTGCTGAACATGGTTCAGAGTATTTGATGTGTCAGAAGCACAATGCCGTGTAAAGGCATGACTTTTTGCCCACGCCCGGGCCCTCACTGACACACGGTGCCAGAGAGAAGGTTTTTCGTTACATAACAAAATGATTTATTGTTTACCGACCCACTGCATATTTCACGCAGCAGTTACCCATTTCATTTCACCTAGCTGGCCACTTGGGTTCAACCCAGCCTAAACTATTCTCCATCCCCAAAAAGGTCAGAATACCTCACCTTTTTCATGTATTTAATTTGATTAATATTCCTAAACATGTCTAAAAATAATAAAATGTTTCCTGGAATATCTCATACAGTATTAGAGTTTAAAATGCACCAGCTATATATAAACAGCTTTTCATGAATCGATTACACACCTACAGATTATATATATATATATATATATATATACTTTGATTTTTAGACATATATATACATATATATATATATACATACACACAGGTATATAATCCTAAATGAACGATACAAATTGTATCAACAAAGAAAAGCTTTCTCTGTCTACCAGGGATTGTGCCAGTAACTGTAACAGATTGTCTACATCAAGCCAAGTGCTCTGAGCCCTTTGGATAGGTCTTCAGGGAAAACAACCAAAGGGAATTATCTTGGGATTTGAGCTTGAGTCTACCGTGTCTGTAGCAGCTGCAGGCTTGGAGCCAAAACGACGTGCCCGCCTCTACATCTACTGCAAGACATTCTCTCAACTGAGAAGACTAACTCAGCCAGCTACTATCATAACAACAACAGGCACAAACAGAACACACAGCCAAAAAACTGAGAAACAAATCAATTACACCAATTGAACACAGAAGATATACACATCCCCAACAACCAAGAATCTGTCGATAAATGGGGGCCAATTTGGGGGTGAATGTTTCCAAATGGAGTAGAAAATATAGAATAGAAGTAAGATTAGGAATATAATCAGATCCCTCGGATTCCACAGTTAGTTTTTAAAATGTTTCAAACTGTGACTTGTAAATCAATGCATATCCTCACCTGCACATGATTAACACTTAAGTTATCCACAAACAAATGTACAGTCAAACAAATTCAAACCCTTATATTGTCAAATCTACAACCAACCTTTATGAATAGGGAGAGAGTAGTAGTCTAGCTGGACTCAGTAGCCAGACTGGGACTTCTCAGCCAAGATGGCGGCAGCTAGCTGCTGGGCGTCCGTCACATGAGGGTTCCTCCCCATAACCCGGCCCACCAGCTCAGAGGGGAAGATGTTACACAGGTTGAGGTAGACCTTACCCCGCACCTCCCCGTACCGGCTCAGGGCGGGGGGCTCCTGGTGCATGTGGTGGAGGGACATGGACGGGTGGGATGGCTGAGGGGCATGGGATGGGTGAGGGGGGTAGGGTGGGTGAGGGGGCTGAGAGGAGTAGGGTTGGTGAGAGGGGTGGTAAGAGTGTGTGGTCTGTCCCCATGGAGATGTGTGTCCCCAGCCTACATCGTGGGTCTCTGGTAGACTCTGGTAGGTCTCATAGCAGGACTGAGGGGGTTGGCTGCAGTAGGGATCCCAGGAGAAGGCTTTCCTGGGGGGCGGCGGAGAGCGTTCGTACAGCCGGGAGTCTGACAGGGTCTCCAGCCGCGTGTTGGCCAGGCAGCGGCCCAGAGGGGAGCCAGCAGGGTAGGGGCCGGACTGGGACACAGAGGGGTAGTCTCCAGGGCAGCTGGAGCGGGCGCCTACGGCCTGGTGCTGGAGGGGAGGGGGGGGGGGGGTACAGAGGGCGCTTCAGGTGGGGGTCAGGGGGCTCGTCATGGGGGAAGCTGTGGCCCCGTGCCAGGCTCTGGTAATAGCCATAGAGGACAGAGGCGTGGGGGGAGGGGTGGTGTGGCTCGAGCAGGGGGGCAGAGTGTTGAGAGTATAGGCGGTTGTGTTGATGGTGCTGATGGTGGGTGTATTTGTCCAGCAGAGGGCCTGGGCAGCACAGACAGGAGGCTCGCTCTCCGTACGAGTCGCATCCGCTGCTGACACAGTCTGACGAGCCCAGCAGACGCAGATCGGTGTCCAGCGGGAAGTGGGACTCCGGATTCCTCCGTGCTGCCAGGCCAGAGTGGGCCGGCGTCACTGAGTAGTAGCTCAGATCTGGAGGGTCACAGCTGGAGGAGTAGGGGTCAGGGTGGGGGTGCGGCAGGGTCATGTAGGGTGTGTCCCTGCCCAGGCTCGGTGGTTGTTCCTGGGGGTCGCTGAGGGCAGAGGAGGGGGGTCCTCCAGGGGCAGGGGACAGAGTAACACTCCCACTACAACAACTACTCCCACTACTACTACTGAGGCTGTTGCATTTCTCAGCGTGTCTCAGCTTGTCCTCTGCCTCGCCGTAGGACAGCGCCCGGATGCTGGGGTCACACTGCCTTTTGGGGGCAGAACCTCTCTTGGTACCCATCGCTACATTGTTGGGCACGCTGTGGCTCTTCACCAGCCCGGCCTCGCTAGCCTGGCCCTTGGCGCTAGTAGAGGTGGCAGAGGTCTTGGCACTGGCACGCAGCTCGTCTGCCACCGAGCGCTGGCACTGGGCACTCCTCTCCGGGTGGTAGTACTTACACTTGTGGCCGTAAGTGCACTTCTTGCCTAAAGAAAGGGGGAGAAAGGATAGGGTACTGGATAGCACACAGGCTAGTGATGATGTGGCAGTGGTTCACTTAGAAAGTAGCAACCCAATGCATCTTCAGCACCAGTAGATGGATGTCATCCAGCTGATGAAGAAATGATTCATTCACATTATAACACTGGGAGAAGTCTTCATCATGAACATGGTCAAGGTGAAGTGATAAACATACTAAAGAGTTAATAATAATGGCGGGGCCCACCGTAAGGACAGGGCTGCTTCTTGTGCTCTGGCATGATGGGACGTTTCCTCAGGAAGTTCTCCAGACTGGGACCATGACGACCTAGAGGGTCATCAGGAGGCATGAACCTGGGAGGGAGGGAGGAGCGAGAGAGGGAGGGGAGAGGGAGGGAGGTGAGAGAGGGAGGGGAGAGGGAGGGAGGAGCGAGAGAGAGGGAGGGACGAGGGAGGGGCGAGGGAGCGAGCGAGCAAGAGGGAGGGGCGAGGGAGGTAGGGGAGGAGAGAGAGAGAGGAGCGAGAGAGGGAGGAGCGAGAGAGAGGGAAGGGAGGAGCGAGAGAGAGGGAAGGGAGGAGCGAGAGAGAGGGAAGGGAGGAGCGAGAGAGAGGGAAGGAAGGGAGGAGCGAGAGAGAGGGAAGGGAGGGAGGAGCGAGAGAGAGGGAGGGGAGGAGCAAGTGAGGGAGGGAAGGAGGGGAGGAGCAAGTGAGGGAGGGAGGGGGGGAGGAGCAAGTGAGGGAGGGAAGGAGGGGAGGAGAAAGTGAGGGAGGGAAGGAGGGGAGGAGCAAGTGAGGGAGGGAGGAGCAAGGGAGGGAGGGAGGAGCAAGGGAGGGAGGGAGGAGCAAGGGAGGGAGGGAGGAGCAAGGGAGGGAGGGAGGAGCAAGGGAGGGAGGGAGGGGAGCAAGGGAGGGAGGGAGGGGAGACGGGGCGGAACGAGTGAGGGAGGGAGCAAGGGAGGGTGGGATGGGAGGAGCAAGGGAGGGATGGGAGGAGAAAGGGAGGGATGGGAGGAGCAAGGGAGAAGGGGGGGAGGGGGGAGCAAGGGAGGGAGGGGAGGAGCAAGGGAGGGAGGGAGGGGAGGAGCAAGGGCGCAAGGGAGGGGAGGAGCGAGGGGAGGAGCGAGGGAGGGGAGGAGCGAGGGGAGGAGCGAGCGAGGGGAGGAGCGAGCGAGGGGAGGAGCGAGCGAGGGGAGGAGCGAGCGAGGGGAGGAGGGAGGAGCGAGCGAGGGGAGGGGGGAGGAGCGAGCGAGGGGAGGGGGGAGGAGCGAGCGAGGGGAGGGGGGAGGAGCGAGCGAGGGAAGGGGGAGGAGCGAGGGAGGGGGGAGGAGCGAGCGAGGGAGGGGGGGAGGAGCGAGCGAGGGAGGGGGGGGAGGAGCGAGCGAGGGAGGGGGGGAGGAGCGAGCGAGGGAGGGGGGGAGGAGCGAGGGAGGGAGGGAGGGGGGGGAGGAGCGAGGGAGGGAGGGAGGGGGGGGGAGGAGGAGCGAGCGAGGGAGATTATTAACATATTAACATACTGAATCCTATACAGCCAAGTATTAACATAATGAACATCATACCACTTCTAGGCTAAAGCATATGGACGCTAAGCCGGAGTCGTATCACTCCTTCCTTACTTGTCGTTGACAAACGAGTACATGAGCAGCCGCTCGTCAATTAACTTCTTCCACTCTGGCTTCTCACTGGCCAGGTCGCGGTAGTTGTCGTTGGAGACGATGATGCCGTCGGACTCGTAGGCCAGCTTGACAATGAAACGGTCGTCATAGCAGACCACCCGGCGACCCTGGACCCGACGAGACGGAGTGAACACCAAGATCTTGTCCTTCTCCAGACGACGTAAAATATCCTGGTCTAGAGAGAGAGAGAGAGAATTGGAGAACCGTGTAATCCAGTGAGCACTGAGGCCCATCTGACATATGTATGTGAACTCTCAGGTGTGTGTGTGTTTACCTGTGATGAGGGCGTCAGGGCGGGACTGCTCTTTCTTCCAGGAAGGCACAAACACAGTGATGTCACGGTGACCTCGCTCCAGAAACCAATCAACAGCCAGCTGGATGCCGTAGCAGGAGAACACCTCCTTATTGCCATGGCTACCAGAGACAGATGTTAATTACCTTACAGGCTCTAACATCATATCAACAATATATAGGTGACTTTGACAACAGTTACACAACTACCTTTACAACGGGCTACAATGGAGGAAATAGGCATTGTGTGTTTTCTGTAATCAAGATGACCGTCTATGGTCCATAGACCCTCACCTCATTGCCACGTTGCTACCGTCCAGGACGACGGGCCGCAGGTTGTCCTTGTCCCCCAGGAGGAGGTCTGTCTGATAGGGGCAGTCTGTCCTCCCCTGCTGCGCCTCCACTGCCTCCACATACCCACAGGTGGAAGAGGAGGAGCAGGAGGATGAGGGGATGGGCTGTGAAGCCGTGGACCCAGTCAGCTGTTGGTTTGTCTCGACCTTACGGCCCAGTTTGACCAGCTCTCCCAGTATGTCGTTGATGAGCGTGTACGGCCCCAGCTTGGCCAGCACCAGCCGCACCAGTTCCTCTGCGTAGCCCAGCTTCAGAGCAAACTCCAGCTTGGACTGGTACTCCCTCAGGGCTTCCCCGGATGAAGGCTCCCCTGACGGAGGGTCAGGAGGCCCCTCGGACCCCAGGTCCACACAGGGAGTCCTGCATAGAGGTTGGTGGGTGTTGGGAACAGGCACACCATCTAGATCAGATACGGACACTCCTCCAGCCGGGTTAGAACAGGTGCTCTTTCGGGCTGGCTCCGGGTCACTGTCAAACCCAGCGCTCTCCTCCCCCACCACCTCCCCCTCCTTCCCCCCAGGCGTGGACAAGCTGCAACTGCCGCTGCCCTCGCAGGCCTCTTCCTCCTCCTCGCCCGGCTCCATACTGGGCCCTGTATCGGCGCCAGCCTGCCTGCTGACAGAGCATTCGATGTGGAGGTACTCTAAAACCAGCCCCAGGTCAAGGATGCTGCCTGCTCTATCCTCCTCCGGATGGTCCTTCAGGCCCATGAATCTGTCACAAACATCCAGCTCTGGGCTGAGGCGTGACCCGGAGGACCACTCCCACCACTTCTACCCCAGTCTTACCGTGTCCATGGCATGAGTGCCTGAGAGAGAGAGAGAGGTAAAAGAGTGAGTTAAATGGAAGAGTATTTCAGTGAGTAAAGCCCAAGGACTAACTGAGATCCATTAGACAAGGCTAGACTTCAGTTGAAATACAATAGGAGAGAATCCATGCTCATAAAATGTCTTGTTAAAGTTCGGCTCTCACGAGACATACATCTCCTACACACCTCTGGTGTCAGTAACCTGATGAGAAACTTCAACGGGCTTGACATTCAACACCTGGGAGATTCATTTCTCGGCTTTAGTGAGGATAGGTAGACGGAGCTGTGAGCTTCACCCGAGAGAGAGCGAGCGAGCGAGCGAGAGAGAGCGAGCAAGCGAGAATAATTGAATATACTAAACTAATGATCCTCCATAAACCAATATTTGACACTTTTGGACAAATTGTACTGCAATAAATACAGACCTTAAAATACGCTCTGCGACAGACTGCTGTCTTAGGAAACATATGAGAAGTATTGTATGTTTTTATAGTAAAATAAGGCCATGTCTCGGCTACTTAAACACGGAACCTAATTTGGTTGTTGGATGTGACTAGCTGACCTGGGCCGAGCTCTCCAGCAGGGAACAGATTGGCTGAGACAAAGAGGGGTGCGTTCCTGGGGGTGCCCTGTCCTAATTAAGGGGTTCCCGCTCTTTTAGGGGGGCCAGCCACGCGTGCAGCCTCTCACCCAGCCCATATCACAACACATCAATCTCAGGGGGAACAGAGGATGCTCTGTTTAAACACAAATAGCCGTTATGTGTTGGGCTAAGGCCTGACTCCCCCTGTGCTTCAGGAGAATATGGTTCCTCCCCTGGGGAAGAGTCACTCGTTTGTACACTAAAGGAACAGGAAGTAAAAATCAATAGAGGCACTCAGGCCTCAATGGTAACCAATAGGGTGGCAGAATTTGATCACTTGCAAGTTGCAATTAGGAAATATTAGGTCTGCTCCTCGAAGATAGGGCACCATGGTAGTTGGGGAAGTATCCATTTCAATCCAGTCATTTCAGGAGTCATTTCAGCATTGAAAAACCAATTCAATGGAAAAATCCTCACTTAAAATAAATGGCCATTTTCAATTCTTGAACAGAGGTTTCAATAGATCCCTTGTATTGTGAAATGGATTTGAAGATCCAAACCCGGATGGGCACTATAAACAACTGCATATTATAATATCACAAGAAATAACAGTCAGTGTATAGCCCACAGCATCATCATTTAGCCATAACTGTGCAACAATGTGGTTATAGGGCATCATCACATTAGCAGATACATCTGTTGAGTCTGCAGCCTCTAGCCTTTTAAAGGTACCTAAAACCTAATCCACATGTTTTCATGTCTGCTAAAAGGTAACATCCCTTTAAAAGGTGTCGTGGTGGTGTGGGAGGATGGGAGTGTGCGCATACATGAAAGAGGGCTGCTTAGCAACATGGCCCAGGGTTGCTAGGCTGCAGCGGTTGAAAGAATGTCCCCTAAAAAGACAGAGCCAGAGCTGGAATAATTCTGTCCTTTGTGCACAAAGGAAGACCCGGGGAAGAGGGGCCGCTTAAGTGTGCCTGACTGACGGTCCCCCAACAATACAACTGCCAGTTGCACTCAGGGTCACCTCCACTGCAGCCATTGTCGGGTTGATGCTCAGAGCGCCCGCCGCCTGTCCACAGCCGCACACACAGAAGGGGACTGGGTTGTTGTTGTCTAGGTGACGAGCCTCTCGAAGCAACAGTCCTCCTGATGGGATGCAGAACATGCAGTGAAGGGTGTCCGCCCTGCTCTGAGGCCTTAGCTCAGCATCTTTCAACGTGTGTTCTCGCAGGGACTCCAGATGGCCTAGTTACCTGTTAAGGAGAGAGACGGACGGCAGAGATTTGAAAGAGACTTTGGCCACAAACCCCAGAGGCTCACAGAAGCTGCTTCAGACATGCAGATAATACAATGTCGGCTAAAAAAGCCGTTACAGAAATCTTACGTCATGTAGCCTACAACCTTTTCCTTTCAATAACGTAGCTCATTATCAGTGACAGCACAACTATCAAGCTGTGTGGACTATGATGCCTTGCTGGACAGCCGCCAGCCTCAACTGCCATTTCATTCGATAGCATCTTTCAAACATCAGCCCATAGTCCCTCCTAGTATTGGCGGTGCATTCATTGATTGAAGCACTGAAGCGTAGGCTAATGAATATGTAACACAGGGCTTTGGGCTAGGGGGCAGCGGTGTGTGAGATGGGGGGGGGGGGGGGGGGGGGGGGGGCTGGATTTTCCCTCCTTGGTTCTGGTGTTGATGGCGAAGAGGGGGGTGGCTGTCTGCAGAGTTGAATTATTTCCAAAGAAAAGGAAGGGTTGGCCCTGTTCAGCACTGGCTGGGAGAGATGAGGGGACTGAAGGCTTTGCTTCCATTAGCCAGGGCAACAGATGTCTTCTGGAACCGCAGGGGAACGAGAGCAATCTCTGGTCCTCCCCCTCCCCCTCATGCTCCATGGAGCCCGCTGCGCCCGCCCCGCCAGACAGACAGAGTCACGTGACACTAAAAGGGAGAACCTTTTCTTGGTCCTAAAAAAAATATCACGACACGGTCTCTTCCCCAACTCATCAGTAACACATCACTCATACGCCAGCACCCAGCCAGTGAGAATGTTTCTCGTACCTTCATCTCAGTGGGCCAGTTTTTCCAGTAATGTTCGTCCAAAAGTATTTTGAAGCAAAGCAATTAACAAATAATTTACCTTTTAAAACCAAACTATTGTCAAACTGGCCAAGTCTCCAATAGTCTCTTAGAATTCAGACCGAGGCTTAAACCACGGACATGAAGCTTAGTTTGATTCTCATTCACTTTCGGAGAGATTATTCCGTCAGAGAAAGCAAGAGGAAACTGTACTCCAGAATAACCTAAATGACAGAGTGAAGAGAAGAAAGCCTGTACAGAATAATATCTTAAAACACAAGGCCAAATCTACACTGGATTTGCTTACCAAGAAGACAGTAAATGTTCCTGAGTGGCCGAGTTACAGTTTTGACTTAAATCTATTTGAAAATCTATGGCAAGACCTGAAAAGGGTCGTCTAGCAATGATTAAAGAATGAATGGGTAAATGTTGCACAATCCAGCTGTGGAAAGCTGTACGAGAAAGACTCACAGCTGTAATCGCTACCAAAGGTGCTTCTACAAAGTACTGACTCGGGGTTGTGAACATTTATGTAAATTAGATTTCTGTATATCATTTTCAAAAACTGGTTTTCGTGTGTAGATGGGTGACAATTTGTTTATATTTCATTCATTGTGAAATCAGGCTGTAACGACAAAATGTGGAGTAAGTCAAGGGGTATGAAGACTTTCGGAAGGCTCAGTATATCTCGGTCAAATTCAGACTATCCCAATCGATTCTTTTCAGAAAGAAGTGTGGCATAACTTACTCCAACCTCCTCCTCACAATGTGTTATTTTTCACTAAACTGTAAAACCAGAATAAACTAAATGTTGAAACAAAAAATGTGCACAGTGAGCGTCTCATAACATACACCCTCTCGTGCTAAAAGTCTCTTAAAAGAGGCTGTGAAAAGACATTTGCCCCAAAGCCCTGTGAAAGAGAAACCTGTCACCAGGTGTGGTGAGACAACGTGTTGAAAGGTGACCCCTCCACTGGTGAAGAGACATGCCCTTGGTCAAACATAAATCACTACACATTCCAAGGAAAAATAACACATGAAAGCCTAATTGGGTACAGCTAAATACTAACATATTTGATGTCATTACAAATGCTCATGGCAACTTGTTTTTTGAAACCTGTTATAATTCTGTCAGAAGACATAAGCCTATTGAAATGCTGCATTGAAACAGACATGGTTTGATGGGAAAGATAGCCTAAATAGTTAGGCCTAATATCTCCACTTACCCTGACCTCAGCAGAACATCCAACGGCCAAACAAAGCAAACCTCCTTAGTAAAATGGCCTTAAGGAAATAGCTTGGTTCATTCCAGCATTAGAGAAAGCTTTTGGAAGTTCATAGATCCCCGCTCAACAGATGTGAGCAAAAAATTAAGTATTTCACATTCCATACGCTTCCTACTCTTCAAACCCAAAATCCAAGGATAGTGTGTTTACCATAAGGCACAGTTTTTCCCAAGAAAGCCAGGCAGGTTGAACAATGAGTGTCTCAACAGATGGAGCTACAATGTCGACCATTCCTCGGTTAGACACTGGCTGCCTGGCTCCACCAATGGGAGTGCAGTGACCTCACAATGAGACACACAAACGCAGGCGGGCAGGCGCATATGAACCCAGTCTCCTATAGGCACGCGTAGACAGATATACACACACACCCCCTGTCACTCTGAAAGGGTCTTCCCCTGTGTGAGCAATGAATCAAAGAGGGGGTGTATGGTCAATAACAGAGGCACACAAAGGGACCCATGCAGGCAGCTGCAACATGAGGCTAAGCGCTGCTAGAACACAGGCCTGGGGTGAGGAACACCTGGCTAGCTGGGGAACTGCAGCAGCTCTAACCCCTTTGTTTTTGGCTTGGTTGGGGTGAGGGTCAGGGTTACACACTTCTACTGGGGTAAATCATGTTAAAAGCACTGCATGTCCTTACAGAGAATGCAAGAGGGGAGGGGAGGGGAGAGTCGCAGTGGGGTGAAAGGGGACAGGATGGGCATGTAGGGTGGGCTGGAATGAGGATGAAAAGGGGGACTTCATTGTTCCGGGCAGCACACTTTAAGGGAAATGACTTGGAAGCAAAAATAGTTAGTTTAGTTCCTGAACTTTAAGTTGGGATAAACACTGCATGTACGTAGGCTAGAGAAAACAAACACAAGTTTAAATAGAGTTGGTGGCACTGGACAGAACTTTTTTTAATAAACAAAAGTAAAATGCTCCCAACTGTGACTTGTTTATCTGACACTCACATAAGTCACTGTTGGGACTGTGAGCATATCATAGTTGTGTTTTAGCACTCAGTATTACCTTGGCTGTGTAATAGAACCACAGCAGCTGTGGAGAGCAGAATAGCCCGGGCAGATGTTTGAGGGCTGGAGGCAAAAGAGTAAAGCTGGCCCATGGTACTGTATAACAGTCTAATAACATAGTAGACCAGGGATCAACTAGATTTCAGCCAAGGGCCAATACTTTCTGGAGCAGATGGTTGGAGGGCCAGAACAGAATGACAAATCATTTGTAGACTGCAAATGGCCCACAACAAGTCCAAACAAATATGTTTGACTTTAACAATCATTACAAACCTTGCTTACATTTGAATACAATCAAATTTGGCCCGCCAGTTGGTGAACGCTGCCACTCTCAGTTACAGCGGCTTAGAGACCATCTGCCCCCTCGGCTTAAAGTAAACAGGTGTCTTTACGACATCTGCTGGAGGTCCACCAACATACTGTATAACATAGTCTAATAACACAGTAGCCCATTGACCATCAGCCACACTGTTACAGTGGCTTAGGGACCACCTGCCCCCTCGACTTAAAGTAAACAGGTGTCTTTACGACAACTGCTGGAAGATCACCTATACCACGATTTGCATTCTCAGACAGCCACAAATAGCTGGCATTCCTCAAAATGGAAGGTTGTCTTCAACACAGCACTCCAAACACCACACAGTTTCAAAGGTTAGATGAAGATTTGGTTACAAATGTTTTTTCAACAGTAATAGGCCTAGGACAATAGGACTGAACTACTCAAATTAGGGTTAAAAAGGAAAGTAGCGAAGTAGAGTCAGGGACACTTACTAGAAGACACTGTGCTACCAGTGTCAAAGAGAGCCGTGTGGCCACTGTCATAGAATTAGGCATTAGAATAGTCATTTAATAGCATCTCTATGGCCCCTGTGCTCTCTAACCTTTTATTTGACCCCGCTGGCTTTTCAGTTACAAGGGTCACGTCACCACTGACCTCCTGCCATCTCAGTCAACATACACATGTTCAGTAGGCACAAAACATGAGGAAAGTTGAGAAAATATTTAGGAAATGATTTTGCCCTAATAAAAAAAAAATTGGCTTAATAATTGTGTCCCTTTATTTACTTTTGACCACTGACCAGTAATGACTTCTATCGACAGGCGGCCTCCAGCCTTGGCAGAGAGGGCCAGGTCGGTGAGGAGCAGTAGCAGGAGTGTTGTGGTCCATGGGGCCAGGTTGAGGACCTGGAGGCAGGCAGGAGAAAAGGAGAGACCCTCATGGGACAGACCAGCTGTTGGGCCAAGCAAACCCATTGCCCAGGTCAGACAACTCCGCAGTCAGCCCGCCCAATTATGAATGGTGACTTCTGTTTAAAAATTTTAAAAATCATGAGGCTTCCATGCTCATGTCTGGGGTGCCCCTCTCTCTTACAGCTGAATGGACCAGAAGAGACTGGGACACGTGCAAGCTGGCCTGGGTAACACACACGGGGCCCGATTTGATCTATATCGCTAAATGTCTAACTTAAAAAGCACAAGAAATTCACTCACCAGTGGTAGGTAGCCAAGTTAGCGACATTAAAATCAGCAGCACTCATTTGGTGGTCCTTACATGCTCTAGTCTACAGTGCCAACAGCTGCTGGGCGTGGCATTCGACACAAAGTTGACAAGCTAAAATGTAAAAATAATTGACAGCTGCAAAATGATAACGTTGTTGTCGGTTACCGAACTAGTTAGCTAGCGTTGACAGGATTAGACCGCCTGCAGCATTCCTGCTTTCTTTTGAAGTTCGACGTGTAATTCATACCGAAATCTTGATCGTCAGAACCACCAGTAACATCATCCAAGCTAGCTACATACAAACGGCTAGTCAAATTTACGGCACTTGTATATGTGTCCCAAACTTGAAAATGTCTGATCATGAAACGAACCTTTGTCATGATGCAGTTCACCTGCTGATGCTTGACATAAACATCCGGCTCGAGTTGTCTGGGAGGCTAGAGCAGGCAGGCTAGAGCTAGGAGCAGTGCGTGGTACAGGGTCATCTTGTGGTGAGCTGACAGATGTACAAGGAGTCTTTACTTGAAGATAAATTCATTAAAATGGGTTAAATTATGGAAACGTCATGAAACATTTACTTGGGGTTCTTTTACATGGTTTGTATAAATGTTACCATATTTGGAACACTTAAAATACAATATCTCCATGTTTCTTAGGCTCAGATTAATTTGACATTCAACAGACATTCGATTTGTTTACAGACCCATTTATTTCACAGAATAGAGAAGACTGAACGCTTTATGTTAAAGGTTAACAAAACTACCTCACACAATTTAGTAAATTACTTAGGATTTTATTCAATGGAAAAAAGACCTTGAGGAAAATACAACAATTCCCATAATACACAGAGGACATAAATTAGAGTAGCATGGTAGAAACACTTGAGGAAAACATGTCACCTGGGCAGCAGAGAACCTTGTCACTGTGTTGCTGCAACGTTGCCACAGCCAAGGGCACACTGCTGTGTTATCCAGGAAAATCAGTGATTTAAACTCAGAATTTTGTCATTTTTGAAAAGTGAATGAACAGAGGTCGAGGGTTATTCCTGTACATGAACCTCCAAATGATACAAAAGCTAAAAAAGGGATTATTGCCCTAAAATAAACCATAAATATTTATATTGATGCACATTGGTTTAACAAAACATTGCCTCTGTAAACATTTAACATAATGTGTGCATTAACCTTTATAAACCACTGCAGCCGCATCATTTTAAGGGTAATAAAAATGACAGAAACAAACTAAGGAGTTAAAAATGTAAATCGATACTTTCTGTAGTGGTTTGTAACACTTAAAATGTGTGACTTATGCCATCTTGGCATGGCACCGCGTTTCACAGATTTGCAGAGGAGAAAGCATCTCATTTCTATATTCTTACAGCGTTGCGTTCCTTAGAGGCCTGGAATCATCCAAACAGGATGTGACTGTCCACTGTAAGAGGGTCAAGCTTTGGAGGGACATGTGATAGAGACATTATAATTTCCATTCTTGAAAAAAAGTTTGTCCATACAAAGAATCTAACCAGGGTGCCAGTCTAGCTCCTTGCTGCTGCTTCAGACAGGCACCCAGGCTAACCAGGAAACATTAGGACAAACAAGCGCAGTCCCATTTTTCACTCGTTGGATCAAGGGGCAAAAGGAAAACAAAACAATTAAAACCAGGAGCTGCTGGGGTTTGGAAAGGCTTCTAGGTTGTTGTCGTGTTGCTTTAATCCATAGCATACTACTGCCTGGACTGGGACAGACTGTACAAAACAAAATGTCCCCTTCTGCCCTCAGAGTCAAGATACTAAAATAAAGCAGACAAGCTGAGGGGGTGAAGCTACCAGGCTATGGTGGTCTGTTGGTATTAAAGAGTCCAACATGGAAATACAACAATTTCACAAACGTATCAAAATGGGGACCATGCTGCTTCATAATAGTTTTACATGGAATAATTCAATCTCACTCAAATGTCAGATTTTGATACATTTTCCTGTAGGAGTTATGAGCAAAACCTAAAGCATTTGTCACAACAGATTGTACAAGTAGCAACAAACGTAAACCTGAATTCAGTGGAGGGGCCCATTAAAATGAAAAACAAATCGAACCTGTGTTTGCTGATACATTTGGATATGTTGTGGATTTTAAATCTTCATCTACAAATCTTTAAGGTATATTTAATCTTGACGCTTGTTCCATTGAATACCCTGGTCATCATGCTACCAAATGGTGGGTCAAAGTCATGACTCATGACCAAGACTGTTCTCTAGAGTCTACTGTACATATCAACCCATTCACAGTTTACCCAACACGACCAAGGAGAGGCAATGTGGCACATTAAAGTTGAGGGAGGCTGGAAAAGACCCTCAGGAGTATATGGGACTGGAAAGGCCCCTATAAGGTTGCAGTGTCCTATTAAGGGTTAAGTCGACATCTTTGATGAAACTTCTCTCCACACTTTAACCCTGTTTGAACCCTTATCAAGAGGAAGGCCAGAGTGAAAGAGAGACAAAAGTTACATTTTCAATGTCAAGCACGACCCATTTGAAGATGTACCCATGTGGTGACAACGGCATGTCAGTCAGAGGAACTGATCTAAGAAACTCAACACAGAGGTTGACCTGAACATGACCTGGACTAAACACAATAACAAACTACTGTATGACCTTTCACCTGTCTGGTGCTATAAGCTTCCCTTCCTCTGCAACAGTCTCTTTCTTCCTTTTCCATCCTCCTCTGTCACACAACACATCCCCCTCTCTTTTCTTCCAATAGACACACATTAACATCTACTAGTGTTTTGAATAAGTCGGGCTCAGATCCCTACTCCCACTGGTGCAGGAGGTAAGGGAAGGCTCTAGTAGGGTTTGGGGGCTCTGTTGTCAGAGCAGAGTAGCCAATGGGCATGATGACAGCACTACCAACTGACAAACAAACACAGTCCCATCAGCCTATAGGGACACCGTGGCCTCCCCTTCATGATTTCAGTCCGTTTATCGTGCAATTGTCTTTTCTTATTTGAAACCGGTGATATTTAGTTATCGCGCCACCTCAGAGCTCAGTGAAGCTCGATACTCCAGTTGTACGTCAAGTTCAAGATCGTCATGAGTCATCATTATGGTGGTAATAAACCGAGGGGTGCTGTCTTCATGCTGCTGGGTGTGTGTGTACACTACCAGCTAAGCAGAGAGGTACGGCCCAGGGTCATGAAGTAGACCTGGCTGGAACCTCCAGAGCGCACCGACGCAAAGAACACCTGCAGGACATAGACAGTGTGAGAGAGAGAGTGTGAGAGAGAGTGAGTGAGAGAGTGAGAGAGAGAGTGAGAGAGAGAGTGAGAGAGAGAGTGAGAGAGTGAGAGCGAGGGATCTTTATCAACATTGATGAACATCTATGCAAGTAACCAAAGTGTGTGTGTGTTGTACGCATAACTCACCTTGTCATTCCTCTCACACAGGAACTTGAGTCTCTGGGCTCTCTTGTGCATGAAGACCCCATCCAGGTGTCCTGTCTCCACAGACCTGATCTCTATGGCCTTCTCCCCCCAGCCCATGATCTGGTTGGACCTAATGTAGGCTACACACACAGATGGACAAAAGTTATTAAGAAAGTGTGTGTGTGTGTGTAAGTGTTTATTGAAAACTACTAAGTACTTAAATTGTGTACAGTGCATTCGGAAAGTATTCAGACCCCTTCACTTGTTCAAAATGTTGTTACGTTACAGCCTTATTCAAAAATTGATTAAATAAAATGTTTACCTACACACAATAACCCATAATGAAAAAGCAAAAACAAGTTACACATATTTGCTAATTTATTAAAAAATGAATACGTTATTTACATAATTATTCAGACCCCTTACTATGAGACTCGAAATTGAGCTCAGGTGCATCCTGTTTCCATTTGATCAACCTTGAGATGTTTCTAAAACTTGATTTGAGTCCACCTGTGGTAAATTCAATTGTAGGGCATGATTTGGAAAGGCACACACACTAGAGGTCGATCGATTCCGATTTTTCAACACTGATACCGCTTATTGGAGGACCAAAAAAAGCTGATACCGATTAAATCGGCCGATTTTATATATGTAATAATGACAATTACAACAATAGTGGGTGAACACTTATTTTAACTTAATATAATACATGAATACAATCAATTTAGTCTCAAATAAATAATGAAACATGTTCAATTTGGTTTAAATAATGTAAAACTGCAATATGTGCCATGTAAGAAAGCTAACGTTTAAGTTCCTTGCTCAGATCATGAGAACATATGAAAGCTGGTGGTTCCTTTTAACATGAGTCTTCAATATTCCCAGGTAAGAAGTTTTAGGTTGTAGTTATTATAGGACTATTTCTCTCTATAGCATTTGTATTTTATATACCTTTGACGATTGGATGTTCTTATAGGCACTTTAGTATTGCCAGCCTAATCTTGGGAGTTGATAGGCTTGAAGTCATAAACAGCGCTGTGCTTCAAGCATTGCGAAGAGCTGCTGGCAAACGCAGGAAAGTGCTGTTTGAATGAATGCTTACGAGCCTGCAGGCTGCTCTATCAAATCATAGACTTAATTATAATATAATAACACACAGAAATACGAGCTTAGGTCATTAATATGGTTATATCTGGAAACTATAATTTTGAAAACAAAACATTTATTATTTCAGTGAAATACGGAACTGCTCCGTATCGAACGTGTGGCATCCATAAGTCTAAATATTGCTGTTACATTGCACAACATTCAATGTTATGTCATAATTATGTAAAATTCGGGCAAATTCATTATGGTCTTTGTCAGGAAGAAATGGTCTTCACACAGTTCGCAACGAGCCAGACAGCCCAAACGGTTGCATATACCCTGACTCTGCTTGCACAGAACGCAAGAGAAGTGACACAATTTCCCTAGCTAATATTACCTGATAACATGGATGTCCTTTAACTAAATATGCAGGACAAGCTAGTTAAACTAGTAAGATCATCAACCATGTGTAGTCAACTAGTGATTATGTTAAGATTGATTGTTTTTATAAGATACGTTTAATGCTAGCTAGCACCTTACCGTGGCTCCTTGCTGCACTCTCATAACAGGTGGTCAGCCTGCCACGCAGTCTCCTCATGGAGTGCAATGTAATCGGCATCCAAAAATGCAGATTACCGATTGTTATGAAAACTTGAAATTGGCCCTAATTAATCAGCCATGCCGATTAATCAGTCGAACTAACACACACCTGTCTATATAAAGGTCCCACAGTTGACCAGAGCAAAAACACAGCCACGAGGTCTAAGGAATTGTCCACAGAGCTATGAGACCGGACTGTTTCGAGGCACAGATCTGAGGAAGGGTTCCAAAAAATGTCTGCAGCATTGAAGAACACAGTGGCCTCCATCATTCTTAAATAGAAGTTTGGAAGCACCAAGACTCTTCCTAGAGCTGGCTGCCCGACCAAATCAGGGGAGAAGGGCCTTGGTCAGGGAGGTGACCAAGAACCTGATGGTGACTCTGACAGAATTCCTCTGTGGCGATGGGATAGCCTTCCAGAAGGACAACCATCTCTGCAGCACTCCACCAATCAGGCCTTTATGGTAGATTTACTGAGGAGTGGCTTCCATCTGGCCAAAGGCACACGACAGCCCGCTTGGAGTTAGCCAAAAGGCACCTGAAGGAGTCATAACATGAGAAACAAGATTCTCTCGTCTGGCGAAACCAAGATTAAACTCTTTGGCCTGAATGCCAAGCGTCACGTCTGGAGGAAACCTGGCACCATCCCTACAGTGAAATGTGGTGGTGGTGGCAGCATCATGCTGTGGGGATGTTTTTCAGCAGCAGGCACTGGGAGACTCCTCAGGATCGAGGGAAAGATGAACAGAGCAATGTACAGGGAGATCCTTGTTTCAAAACTGTTCCAGAGTGCTCAGGACCTCAAACTGGGACAAAGGACAACGACCCTAAGCACACAGCCAAGACAATGCAGGAGTGGCTTCAGGACAAGTCTCAATGTCCTTGAGTGGCCCAGCGAGAGCCCGGACTTGAAAAGCTCTGGAGAGACCTGAAAATAGCGGTACAGCAACACTCCCCATCCAACCTGACAAAGCTTTGGAGGATCTGCAGAGAAGAATAGGAGAAACTCCCCAAATACAGGTGTGCCAAGCATGTAGCGTTATACCCAAGAAGACTCGAGGCTGTAATCACTGCCAAAGGTGCTTCAACAAAGTACTGAGTCCAGGATCTGAATGCTGTAAATGTGATATCAGTTTAGTATTTTTAATAAATCTGCAAAAAGTTCTAAAAACCTGTTTTGCTTTTTCATTATAGGGTATCGTGTGTAGATCGATGAGGGACTTGACAAATAGTTTTTAACCCATTTTAGAATAATGCTGTAGCGTAACAAAATGTGGAAAGAGTGAAGGATCTGAATACTTTCCGAATGCACCGTATGTGTCCCAGTGTGAGTGTTACATACCCACTGAGGTGGGCATCTCGCCCCACTGCAGCACCACGTCTTTGGTGATGCGTCCATAGGTGTTAACGTAGACACCCTCGTCCTCGTAACACACCAGCAGCTCAATACCATCCGTGTTGGGCAGGATGATGATGGCATGGGACTGGATATTGGTCTGGATCTGAAGGGAGAGGAAGTGTAGAGTGGGAGGAAGAGTCGGAGGGAGGAGAGCAAACAGAGACAAAGACAAAAAAGGTTAGTCTCGAGTCGTATTCATAAAGAACTTAGCTGAAGAAAAAAGCGACTGAAACAAGGACTACCTGTACTTGCCCAATAAGAAAGACTTGTTTTCGCTTTCCGTTGAAAAATGTTTTTGATACAGTGTGACCTAATGAATATGCCCCCATATACATGGGCTGAATCTCAAACCAAAGACTTGGCCCTTACGGCCTTTATCAAGTGGCCACTTGCGGTTGTGTTCGAGAGTGATTACTCGAGTCTGTCAGTGTTTTGGCCAAAATGAACATTGAGACGATACACACGCGATGTCACAACTGCAACCTATCTAAGTCCATTTGCGAGTATTGTCGCCCGCGACCTGTCTTGTAGCATGACTCATGAAACACGGGCACTGGGGACCTTGGGCAGACGGACGGATACTCCGATATACAGTGAGAAAGTAGTAAAAATAAAACGACATCTGCCTGTTCCTGCACAGCGCAGCAGTGACTGGCTCAAACTTCAGAAATACACAAAAAAATCCTGTCACTAAGACCTCCTCGGATTTAAACTTCAAATGTGACGGCGAGGAGGTAGTGACTGTTGTTGCTAGGTAACATGCTAAGATTCATGGGAAGAAGTTGCTGCCAAGGGCGCTGAGTCATAGGATAAAGAGGCTTCCGAAGGGCGCAGTGGAGCCTTTGACTCGACAATCAGCATTTGAGATTGGCTCGTGAAGGCACATATCGAGTGGTGAAAGTGTTGGGTTTCAGATTCAGCCATGGATTGGTGGAACAGGGAAAAACGGGAAGCAGAGGAATGAGACAGATGGGTGGGTCTCTTACGTGTGTGGGTAGGTAGATGTCGTAAACCGCCCCAGAGTCCACGTCCACGGCGTGGAAGCCGTTGCTGGAGCCGTAGATGACCTTTAACCTCTGACCCTCCTCCACCGTCAGGTCAACCAGCAGGGGCTTGTGCACCAGGTCACCAAACGACTGCAGGAGGAAAACGTTAAAATGGACAAAATGCACCTTTAAGGTCATTTGTAGTGGGAAAGTGAATGTAAACCAATGCCATGGTGGTCTGACTGCAGCCTGAGCCAGTTTACTGTACCTTGAAGGCCATGAACTTGTGGTACGGCTTGGGGGCCCACGCATACACCTCCACAGAGTTTTTCAAGGCAAGGACCAAGAACTTGATCCTCTCATATTTCACTTAAATCAAGAGAAAAAAAAGGTTTTATTTCTGCCCGCTCGTCAAGATTGGACTTGGACCTGCTACAGCCTTGTAACAAGAGAAGGGTCATTCCTGATGGTAAATGGGGAGTGGAACGTACCGACTTTGTAGTGTACGCAGCCCTCCAGCTCTCCTACAGTGACCCAGCCCTGCTTCTTCTCCACCTCGGGGTCGTTGTGGAGTATCTTGTTCCTCAGCCAGGACAGGTAGTACACACGCAACTTATTCTTCTTCCCTGTGTGTGTGTGTGTGTGTGTGTGTGTGTGTGATGGTGAGATAAAAGAACAAGAGAATGAGTTTGAGTATAATTCAGGAGAGTGTATTCGTGTGTCCGTGCACCTCCGTGGTCCGTACCTGATATAGTGACCAGGACGTTGAGTCCCTCCAGGACGTCCATCTGCTGGATGCGCCGTCGGCTGATGAGGGGGTAGACCTTCCCCTGACCGCTACGGTCCAGCAGCATCAGACCACTCTCTGTCCCCACCAGCAGGTTGACACCTGGGAGAGGACACACACACACACACACACACACACATACCAGTCAGAACCCAGGGGGAAGCAGGTCTGCCATGCTTGTCGCGAAACCTATGATGGATTTCCTATAAATTGTATATATCCATTCATCCATCCAATCAGTAAATCACACATCAATCTCTCTATTCATCCATCCATCTATCAACTCTATCCTTCCACTCAGCCACCTCTTCCTCAGGTACGTACCCCATAGTGCAGCACACAGGATCTCAGAGTTGAACCTCTTCTTGTACTTGCGGATCTCGGGCGTGTCGCTCTGGGGGCGTGTGTTGACCGGGTTCACATTGACCACGGAGCCCTTACGTGACGGGTCAGCCCTCAGGGCGTCCACCAGCCTCCCATCGTTCCCGAAGGCCGCTGTGGACACCAAAGGTCAGAGGGAGAAGGGGCGGGGCTTTGCTTTGTCATTAATAGCCCTTGATGATCATGCTCTGTATTACACTTCCTGTGCCAAGCAGTGACTTTATGTTCTATGTATAGGTCAGGGTATACTAACTCCTAGTTACTGACCCAGAGATGACATCTATTGTTAATGGATAAGATGAGGGAGCTGATCCTAAATCAGCATTTTAAAGGGTAGAGGAAAAAAAGAGGTGACTCACCCATGTTGTTGAGGGAGCTGCCGCTGGAGGGGGAGACCTGCAGGAGGCGCGGGTCGATGAAGGGGGTGAAGGAGGAGGAAGACTTGTGTTTCTGCATGGTGTTGCTGGCCGAGTGGGTCTGGCGACAAAGGCACGGGAGTGAGAGCAGAACACAGACAAACAACAGTGGACAGATATGTTGGGTGCTTATATTTGTCCTGTTTTAAGTGTGTATTATACACAGGTGTGAAATGGAGATCCCCATCTACCTGTAACTCAACCTGGTCTGCTACACTATCAGTATTCCTGGAGCCTATTTCTCCTTTGCTTCATACTGTCAAATATTACAACATTATTTATTGTATAATCTGTTTGCATAGAATAATACTTTTTTCCCCAGCAGGGGGAGCTATGGCAGCTGCAGTGAGTCTGGTTTGAACTCAGCAATGGATCCATTTTACTGCGCTCATGACGTTCTATGGAAGACATGTTTATTGCTGGGCTACAATATCATAAGGCCGAATAGGATTTACAGTAGCCAATTAACAGTACAATAGGAAGGGCCTGCAGGCTTGGCCAATCTAAAACTGAGAATCACTCAGACCTGCTTGAGAAACCACAGGGCTTCATAAAACACCATCTACCCACTGGGTTGTTACAACACACTGTACATCAGGACATTTCTCATCTAGTAATCAAACATGACATCTACTCTATGGACGGCAAAAACAAAACATCAACACACAAAAAGCATGGGAAGATATGACATTTGTTGGAGGCAGATATGAAAAACAAGGTCAGTGACTTAAAAAGGAGAGTAGAACCAACATGGAAGACGAAATAAAGATGGCAGGTTCAGGACAGAAAAATAATTGAGAGAAACGGGATGAAATATGAAAAGTCAAATTGCCAGTGTAAAGCACACAGATTTTGATCAAACGCAACCATCAAAACGCAGCAGTTTATCATTAGGCTTAAAGGTAGACGCGCTGTTCAGTGTCTTGGTGTCTTCCATGATAGTAGCGTTGTCATGCTAACACACACCTTTAGTTGGGTAGTAAAATCCATACAAGCTAGGTTTGTCCAAAAGCACCACACACCAAGCAAGCTAGCTACCACCCAGGCACAGCCTACTACTAAACTGCTTGAGTGAAATGGCATCAAAGCACTAAGGCCATGGAGAGATGGGAGATGAAGTCCAATGAGGTGTTCCACAACCTCATTACCCCTGACAAGATGGACTACATAGACTTCACCTCCCAGCTTGCACCTGGGCAAAGTGTTTTACCAACGCTCTCTAGACTAGTAAAGCCGCTTGCTCATTGCTAAGGTCCCACACTAGGTGGCGCTAGTGTTAGAGGCAGTGCTATGAGTAATATTCAGAAGGTGAAGCAGCCCAGAGATCATTCGTCAGTTCAGTCAGTCAGCCAAAAGGGGACAGGGTAGATTGAATAACCAGAGTAGCCAGCTTAAGGGACAGGGTAGACTGAACAACCAGAGTAGCCAGCCAACAGGGGACAGAGTAGACTGAACAACCAGAGTAGCCAGCTTAAGGGACAGAGTAGACTGAACAACCAGAGTAGCCAGCTTAAGGGACAGGGTAGACTGAACAACCAGAGTAGCCAGCTTAAGGGACAGGGTAGACTGAACAACCAGAGTAGCCAGCTTAAGGGACAGGGTAGACTGAACAACCAGAGTAGCCAGCTTAAGGGACAGGGTAGACTGAACAACCAGAGTAGCCAGCTTAAGGGACAGGATAGACTGAACAACCAGCTTAAGGGACAGGGTAGACTGAACAACCAGCTTAAGGGACAGGGTAGACTGAACAACCAGAGTAGCCAGCTTAAGGGACAGGGTAGACTGAACAACCAGAGTAGCCAGCTTAAGGGACAGGGTAGACTGAACAACCAGAGTAGCCAGCTTAAGGGACAGAGTAGACAACCAGAGAAGCCAGCTTAAGGGACAGAGTAGACAACCAGAGAAGCCAGCTTAAGGGACAGGGTAGACTGAATAACCAGAGTAGCCAGCCAACAGGGGACAGAGTAGACTGAACAACCAGAGTAGCCAGCCAACAGGGGACAGAGTAGACTGAACAACCAGAGTAGCCAGCTTAAGGGACAGGGTAGACTGAACAACCAGAGTAGCCAGCTTAAGGGACAGGGTAGACTGAACAACCAGAGTAGCCAGCTTAAGGGACAGGGTAGACTGAACAACCAGAGTAGCCAGTTTAAGGGACAGGGTAGACTGAATAACCAGAGTAGCCAGCCAACAGGGGACAGAGTAGACTGAACAACCAGAGTAGCCAGCTTAAGGGACAGAGTAGACAACCAGAGAAGCCAGCTTAAGGGACAGGGTAGACTGAACAACCAGAGTAGCCAGCTTAAGGGACAGGGTAGACTGAATAACCAGAGTAGCCAGCCAACAGGGGACAGAGTAGACTGAACAACCAGAGTAGCCAGCTTAAGGGACAGAGTAGACAACCAGAGAAGCCAGCTTAAGGGACAAAGTAGACTGAACAACCAGAGTAGCCAGCTTAAGGGACAGGGGACATACCTCGATGGCAGTGAGCTTGTCCAAGGGGGTCTGGGGGGACATGGCTGGGCTGACATGGCTGGAGGAGGGGGAGATGGAGATGGAAGAGGTGGAAGAGGCAGAGGCGGGGGAGTGGTGGCTCTGCTGAATAAGGTCTGGCAGCAGGTGAATGCGGCCAGCAAAGCCGTTTTTCTCCTGGTGACCGTTACCAGGCCCGGGAGGAGTAGTATGTGCTTGAACGGCTTGACCGTGAGCCACACTGGGACCGGAGGAGGATGAAGAGACATTGACCGCCGGGTGCTTTTTGTCACCCGCGCTCTGTAACCAAGAACAACCTCAACTTGTATCTCGTTGTTTTCCACTAGTAACTGTACATGACAGTGTGCTTTACCAGCAAACCAAGACTCAACATAGGAAATCAAACAAGATGATAACTGAAACCAGGCGTGGAAGAGGACATGATAACAACCAGAGGGTCTTCTGCAGTCCTACCTGTCTGATGACCAAGGTGCCATCCTTGGAGGGTGTGGTGAGGTCGTTCTCGGAGTCATCGTGGGCCAGTAAGGTCTTCAGGGATGCAGTCTCTCCGTTACTCAGACCTCTCCTGGTGGAAACAGTACGTCTCATTTTCAAACTCCAATTATTAATAATACATGGGACTTATTTAGCACTTTTCAATGAGCCAAATTACTCACCTCATACATGTCTTTCTATGCTATATAGTATATATTATCTGATCAACTTTTCATCTGAAAGCCTTTCTTTAGGGCAGTATCACTAAGGCCTTGAGTTCATAAAGGGTCCGTGTGCTGATCTAGGATCAGTTTTGCCTTTCAGATCATAATGAATAAGATTACAGGACGTGGGGAAACCTGATTGCAGACTAAGACGCTTTGTGAATACGGGCCCAGGTCAGGGTTGTTACGTACCCGGCCCTGGTATCCTCTGCTCCCGAGGTGGACTCGTCTGCTGCGTCCTGGTCCACTTCTTCATCATCGTCTTCGTCGGTGGTGCCTGACTCCTCGCTGGAGGAGGAGTAGTCTGTCACCTTGTTGGGAGGACGCACATCCTCCACCGCCCGCAGCTCTTTGGCCAGGGCCGTCAGGTCCTAGAGGTCAAATAAGGCTCGGAATATTTTCAATACTCCCTTTCCAAAAGGTTGTCACTGATTTAAACCATGTCAGATTACTGACTACTAGTTTTACAGGGGGAGGATGCATTGAACTGATTGAACTGGATTGAACTGGGGCGAGGAGGGGAGCATCATTCCCCATACATTAAGGCCATAACATTAAACTCAGTTAAGAGCCAACACTGCTGAAAACAGTAACTTGTGATGTGCCAGGTGAAGAGCAACTGGATTGGGATGGCGCAGGCAGGAGGCAAGAAGAAGACAGAAGACAGCAGGGAGAGGGGCGGGTCAGAGGTGCATCGTCAGCCAATCACGTGTCAGCCAAGGAGAGGAGGACCAATGAGTGGGAGGCAAATGGAAGAGCGATGGAATTGGGCCCTGAGCTTCTCACAGGATAGCCCTCTTCTGAAACGTTTTAGCATACATGGTGGCCCATGCAGTGGAAATAAGCATAGCATCAGAGCATGACATTCTTATGCACGCGTGCTTACCACGTCCCCCTATACAACTCCCCCCATAATCACATCGTTGGAGTAATGGGATTCCACAGGTTGTCGTGTCATGGCCCATAGGGAACACCAAAAGATAAGACAACGGGATAGTCAGTCATAGAAACACCACCACACTGTTACTGTAGCAGGCTGCAGTGCTGGCCTGGTTTACAGCCAGATGCAGGGACCACTACTACAGCAGTATGTGGACACAGTCATAAGAGACAGGTTCTTACGGCTGGCCGGTTGGGTCGGGCAAAGTCCTTCTTGTCGTCAGGCTTCTTGGCAGCGTTGTCGGGGCGTTGCAGTGGGGAGCCCTCAGACTTAGACGATGCTGGACGAGAGGATGGTAAAACCAACATCAGTGGAAGACCTACAAGATACTAAATGCAGTATTGTACATCCCGTATGCTGTGTGTGTGTGTGTGTGTTACTCACAGCGTGCTCTGAACCTCTCCCCTGAGCCGGCCTGGGAGCTGGAGGAGCCAGAGGAGCTGCCACTGCCGGGCCTGGGAACCAGCTTCTCCACTCTGTCCCACAGCAGACGTGGCTCCGCATTACTGGAAGACAAGCAACACAGGGGATTGAAAACACACTTCCCCATACCCACCCCGCGAACAATTCAACTCTTTCCAACACCACACAGAGTTGACCACCTACCTGCCTGCGTTCCGCTGTACTGCCTGGTTGCTAGGCGGGGCAGAGGCCTGGAGAGGAGAGTCTCTGCGTGACAACACAGGGGACCTGGACGTTGTCCTCACTGGAACCTGTGGTAGACAAGACGGACGCCCTCACACGCCTGGCTACAGGAGCATAAACTACCACCACCACACAGCAGGGCCTGGCACCGCTGCATAGCCCCAATCCCTCTTCCCAAATGTGCATTCTACCCTTCAACTACAAATAGATTGCTGGATCATTTTAGTCATCTATAGACAAGACATGGATATTTGTAATAAACTCAGTTTCCCAAACTACTAGGAGCACGTTTTGGGTTTTGTCCAAGCACTACACAGCTGATTCAAATAACCAACTCATCATCAAGCTTAGACTATTTGATTCAACTGTGCAGTGCTGGGATAAAAAAATACATGTGGTTTGGGTGTGGGCAGGACCGAGTTTTGGGAAACACTGGTCTAGGTAATGGTTTTGTGTCGGCCCTCCATTACATTAGTGAACAGAGTGAATATGATGGGCATGCAGGATGTACACGGTGAAGTACTAGAAGAGGAACAACTAATGAAGCCATGCAGGACCATGTGGTGTGTAGTTAGCCAGTGGAAGCACAGCACTGAGTAAAGCTAGTTACTATAGGGACTCCAGTACTGTACACTGGGACAATTGCAGCTACAACCAGGAGATATTTGTCAAGATAGCTTTCAGTCACTGATTATACTAGTGAACCAGACTACTAGTCTAATCTACCTTATTGTAGCTCTACACTATATGCTGTGGAACATGGGCAAAAGCCCACAGTGTAATCCCACTGCTGTCGGATGGGACACCTAGAGAGGCTGTAGACATTGCTATCTTGCCCCTCTGAGGGGACCCCGGATGGGGGCTGGAAAAGGGGGTCCCCTGGGCTGTCCTTTCTTACCCTGGGGGGCACCTCGTCGCTGGGGCCCGAGGCGGGGGGCTGGGGGTCAGTGCGTGCAGCAGCAGAGGGGTGATGGTGGTGGTTGTGGGGCTCCTGGGAGCGCAGATGGAGATGTGCAAAACTAGGAACCGCGGGTTCACTGAAGGAATGGGAGCGAGACACGACGGGGGGCGGGGCGGCGCTGCTGCTCTTAAGAGCGGCCAGGTGGGACCACTGGACCTTCCAGACAGACAGACACACAGAGGGGAGAGAACAGGGGGGAGGTAGGTGGGAGGGGGAGAAGGTCAAACCACAGAGTGAAGGCACAGAGATGAAGGACATGGCTGAAAACATATGCATATACATGTAACATATGCATATAACAGACATGCATTGCACATACGTCATGCAGTCCAAGACAACAGAAGCGACAACAGAAACAGTCAAACAGGTTCACACACAAAAACATTTACAGTGAAGACAAATAACAGGACAACAGATAGTTGAATGGCACAGTGAGAGGGGCAAGGAGATGAGTGAAGGGGAACCAAGCAGCCAATCACATGCAGCCTCCTCTGGCATCCTGGGTAAGGTTTATCACACCACTGAAGGGACAAGCTTTTGCTCAGGTCAATTAGTGGAAGGTCCCAGAAATCCCACTATAACATCATAACAGATATGAGTAGATCTACTGACATGATGGAGCATGTCATTCTATTGGGACTAGAGGTCGACCGATTATGATTTTTCAACTCCGATACCGATTATTGGAGGACCAAAAAAAGCCGACACCGATTAAATCTGCCGATTTTTTTATTTAGTTTATTTGTAATAATGACAATTACAACAATACTGAATGAACACTTATTTTAACTTAATATAATACATCAATAAAATCAATTTTGCCTCAAATAAATAATGAAACATGTTCAATTTGGTTTGCAAAAACAAAGTGTTGGAGAAGAAAGTAAAAGTGCAATATGTGCCATGTAAGAAAGCTAACGTTTAAGTTCCTTGCTCAGAACATATGAAAGCTGGTGGTTCCTTTTAACATGAGTCTACAATATTCCCAGGTAAGAAGTTTTTAGGTTGTAGTTATTATAGGAATTATAGGACTATTTCTCTCTATACCATTTGTATTCCATATACCTTTGATGTTCTTACAGGCACTTTAGTATTGCCAGTGTAACAGTATAGCTTCAGTCCCTCGCCTCGCTCCTACCTGGGCTCGAACCAGGAACACATCTACAACAGCCACCCTCGAAGCAGCGTTACCCATGCAGAACAAGGGGAACAACTACTCCAAGTCTCAGAGCGAGTGACATTTCAAACGCTATTAGCGCGCACCCCGCTAACTAGCTAGCCATTTCACATCTGTTACACCAGTCTAATCTCGGGAGTTGATATGCTTGAAGTCATAAACAGCTGCTGGAAAACGCACAAAAGTGCTACTTGAATGAATGCTTACCAGCCTGCTGCTGCCTAACATCGCTCAGTCAGACTGCTCCATCAAATCATAGACTTAATTATAACATAATAACACACAGAAATACGAGCCTTTGGTCATTAATATGGTCAAATCCGGAAACGAGACGTTTATTCTTTCAGTGAAATACAGAACCGTTACGTATTTTATCTAACGGGTGGCATCCATAAGCCTAAATATTCCGGTTACATTGCACAACCTTCACTGTTATGTCAAAATTAGGTAAAATTCTGGCAAATTAGGCGGCCCAAACTGCTGCATATACACTGACACTGCGTGCAATGAACGCAAGAGAAGTGACACAATTTCACCTGGTTAATATTGCCTGCTAACCTGGATTTCTTTTAGCTAAATATGCAGGTTTAAAAAATATATACTTCTGTGTATTGATTTTAAGAAAGGCATTGATGTTTATGTTTAGGTACACATTGGAGCAACGACAGCACCGCATCAATTATATGCAACGCAGGACACCCTAGATAAACTAGTAATATCATCAACCTTGTGTAGTTAACTAGTGATTATGATTGATTGTTTTTTTATAAGATAAGTTTAATGCTAGCTAGCAACTTACCTTGGCTTACTGCATTCGCGCAACCAGGAAGTCTCCTCATGGAGTGCAATGTAATCAGGTGGTTAGAGCGTTGGACTAGTTAACTAATGTTGCAAGATTGAATCCCCTGAGCTGACAAGGTACAAATCTGTCGTTCTGCCACTGAACGAGGCAGTTAACCCACCGTTCCTAGGCCGTCATTGAAATTAAGAATGTGTTCTTAACTGACTTGCCAAGTTAAATAAAGATTAAATAAAAGTGTAAAAAAATAAAATACATTTTTTTTCATCGGCCAACTCGTTTGCCAAAAATACTGATTTCCGATTGTTATGAAAACTTGAAATCGGCCCTAATTAAATCGGCCATTCCGATTAATCGGTCGACCTCTAATTGGGACCTCTACTAGCTCATCCACAGAAATAGACATTGAATTATATGTGTGGGTGCTAGAATGGACAACTCGTGGCACCAATGCCTTGCTGTCAGATAACCTACTGTATGGAGAGCGGTAGATCGAGAGAAGGGAGGGAAGGATGAGGGGTTTACCTGTGGTTCCATGGGCCGGTGCATGGCAGGCGGGACAGACTCGGAGGAGGAGCTGCCGTTAGAGAAGGGTTCAGAGCGGGGGGGCACGGGGGGCTGCTTGGTGGGTGGGGCGGTCTGGGGGGAGCCCTGAATGTTCTTTCGGAAGCGCTCGTCGGCCTGTGAGTGCAGGACAGACAGGGTCAGTGAGGATCAGTGGGGTCAAGGTTGAGGCATTAACTCAACGACAAAACACACAAGGAGAAAGACTAGGAGAACAAGGAAGAGTCAACACTGAAGCCGACGCCTTGTTATCGACAGGGAGGGAAAGTCCGCTGACATGCACATGAGCCCACCTCAGACAGTCTTGTTAATGATATCTTACACCTCCAGGGGACTCACCCCAGAGAACGGTCTCTCTCTGGGACCCAGCAGCACACATATGTTAGTGTGGGCCTGAGCTGACCACATGCATGACATCCTCTCCAGTCACTTACCTGAACAGTACAAGGCACAGCCGCATTACAAACGATCACGCTTATTTAGTAGGTATGTGAGAGGACGACAAGAGCAGGAACACCTGACTACTTTGTTTTCACCACTGCAGTAGACAGCAATACAACTGGTAATTCACAAGAATATGTGAAGTACTATCGGCTTCAACTCATCACCGCCTCTGCTGGGTCCCTTTATCAATTCAAGCCCATTGATTTAAATATGTGTTACATTCAGGTATGGCAACTCAACTGTGAATGCATATGAAGGAAAAATAGATGCATTTTCATGAAATTACTAATGGCAAGAGAAAATGTACCGTGTTCTGCGTAAGCAAACCATTTGGTCCTGAATGCAAAATGATGTTGACAGAGATCCAGCTTGCAGCGCTTCAGTCTATACTTAGTCTTTTTCTTGCTCAGTCCTCTCAAGACTCAGACACGTCATCCTCAAGACGTTTTAGTAGAGAAGCATCAGATAGTCAAGCAAAGACTAGAGCCAGAGAAGCAGTACAGTTTTAGAGAGGCGGTGGTTGTGAGCGACTGGCTTTCTTTTCTCTGACTGTCCTCGCTCCTCAAACAAAATGGTTGGCTGAGAAGTCTATTCACTAATCATTTCAAAACAGACAACGTTATCCTAGTACTGTAACGTTATAGGCTATTTTGTGTCGCATACATTAAACGCAGTGCTACATTGGACTGTGTGAGGTATTAAACACTATTTTAAGACGATAACTGAAAGAAAAAAGACAACCATAGCGCCAGCTCACACCACCAGGGCTAACATAACACGCTGTGTGGAGAGGGGGGCAGGCAGCTAGAATAGAAGTAGCAGCAGGCAGCAGGAGGAAGTGATGTCGTGTTGGGGTTCACCTCTCTGATTGGCTGAGGATCACCGAGAACGTCGCTAGCCTCCGAGCGGTCTGTCTGTGGGGACTTGGGGCCGTCTAGGCCCCCGGTCTGTGAGGGTTTAGTAACGTCTGTGGACTGGGTGGCTAGGGCATCGCTATTGTCAGAGGGGGTATTTTCTGAGTCTTTATCAACACTGTTTGGGGACAGTTTCTGAGGGGCCTTGGTAGTGTTATCGCAGGACATGGTTTGTGGGGACTTTGTGGTATCCGAGGACATTCTCCGTGGGGCGTTAACAGTAACATTGTCCAGGAAATGGGCATGTGGGGAGCTAGTATTATCACAGGACGTTCTCCGTGAAGCAATAGTATTAGAATTATTGAGGACGTGGGGTTGTGGAGCTGGGGCTCTATCGCCCACGGGGCCTGGGGACATTGTCGGAGGGGCTTTGTTAGTACTGTCAGGGGACATTCTCTTGGGGTCTTCAGTCTTTTCGCAGGGCTGCGGTGGTTTATTGTCGTGCTGGAGGGACAGCAGATAGGCCTGCTCCTGCTGCAGACGCTTGTGGAGACGCTCTGCCTTCCGCTGCTCCTCCAGCTCCCTCCATTTGAACTCCTGATGCAGAGTGCGCGGCTGAGTTGAGGCACATTAGACATGGGGGAAAGTGGCTAATGGCATGTGTAAGCTAATGCTACCTTGGGGGGTGAATTGTATTAAATTAAGCACTTGAAGACCGATTCAGCTTAGTTCTATAAAGATGAAGCTTGATAAATTCAAGCCTACAAACATGTTAAATAAAGTCTTCCTTCAAATGCAGATTGTTCCATTTCATTACTCACAAATAAATGTTACAACCTTCTTTAGCGAGTAATAGAACCAAAGTTGAGGATTGGGTGAATAGTGTGGAATGGTTCAATTTATGGGAAGCAAGACAGAATGGTGAATGCTGAGCAATAAAGAAACAAAAGGTGACTTTATATACACACACATAAATAAATACATCTCAACTCATTTCCTCAGGATGTAAATGTAACCAGAGACACCGGCAGAGAAACATAGGAACTCCATCTTCCTGTAGGGTATTTCCGGATGACTAATCTATACAACAGCTAACGTCAACCATAATTCATACAATATGGCCATAACACCTTGCCTTGATTACTATCTATGTTCTAGAAAAGAGCTTGCTCCTAAATGTGCGATCCCGTCCTGAAAACAGGGGCTTTCTCAGTGGGGTGCAACATTTACAACGTTGTCAATACAAATGTAATAGAATACAGCTCCAGACACCATTCCCTGTTCAACTTGACAAAGACTCATGGGTGTCCTACGTCACCAATTTCTCAACGTTCTGTAACATTGCGCCCTCCTGAACGCGCCCCTGGAGAGTAAGAGTGGTAGGATGCAGGTTTCTTACCAGGAGCATGGCCTGTTCATGGAGCAGCTGCTGCTGCAGGATCTCCAGGTGCCTCTGCTCCTCCTCCAGCTGCCGACGAATGTACTCCTGTCAATCAAACACAACAGCCGCCATGATTGGATGAAATACAGGAAGTGACAATAATTGGCCTACATGCTGGGCAGTTGAGTGCTTCTTGTCATTTAAAGACCTACCTGCTCACGGTCGCTCCTCCTCTTCTCCTCCTCCGCCCTCCGGCGCTCATCGTCCTCTTTCCGCCGTCGTTCCATCTCCTCCATGCGCCTCTTCTCGTCCTGCTCGCGGCGGCGCTGCTCACGCTCCTGCTGCCTCCTCATCTCGCGCTCGCGTCGCTGTTGCTGTGAGGCACCAGGAGGGGGCAACAGAGAGAGAACCTCAGGGATACGACACACAGGGAGAGCTGAAATTCTAGTTGGGATTCCCTGTTCAAAGATATTATGAGATGTCACTGCTACTATGGCAATGATTGTCCATAGTAGCAGTGATCTGAATGATTTGAGGAAAACAAGAGAGGATGGGAAGTCAAATACAGGCTTTGGTGAATTGATCAAGCGAGGAGCAGCTGTCTATTGATCTAAAAATGTAGGACACCTTTTATCCTTGTAATGGCAGTCTTCTGTGACAGCATGGGCTGCGTCATTGTGGGCTATCCAAGTTCGACCCTCTATGGGGTGATCACAGTTTCGCTCTGTCCAATCGTGGCTGCAGGATCAACCTACACCCCGCCCATTTCTTCACAGACAGCAGAACTAACCAATCGAGTTATTCAGAGCATGCAGCACCTCGCACTGTACTCGCACCCTAAATTCTACATACAAGTTTTACTTTAAAATCCATGAATCAATGTTTAATAACTCTACCTCCTCCAGCCGCCTCCTCTGCTCCTTCTGTTGCTCAATGCGTTTCTGCCTCTCGGCCAATAGTTGGCGCTTGTACTCCTCCTGCTCACGGAGCTGCTGTTCCTGCAGGAGCTGCTGTCGGCGCAGCGCCTCCGAGCGCTCCTTGTTCTCCTGCTGCAGCCGGATGAAGTCCTTACGCAGCGTCGACTCACCCGGCATGTTCACTATGGAGCTGCAGGGTGGACGAGCGGAAACGAGGGAATAGTGAGTTAGTTCAAGGGAACAGTGAGTTAGTTCAAGGGAACAGTGAGTTAGTTCAAGGGAACCGTTAGTTTCTGTGTCAGATGGGTGGAGTTGTTTAGCGTTTCCAGGTTGGTGTTTGCTACACTGGTGAGCAGAGATATCCCGCTATATTGTGAATTGCAAAATTAACTGTGTACATCAACGTGTAACACTAAACCATTACCTAGGCTCTCCCTCTTGCTCTCCAGCATCCTCCTCTTCCTCCTCACTCCCACTGTACTCATATTCAGTCTCGTCTGAAAAACAATACGTGGATAGTGTGACAAGATGTAGAAACATGGGCTATTCAGTGTAAAACACACAAAAGGCCAAATGCAGAGGTTTTTTATCTCAATATCAAATAATTTATGGGTAACAATTAAGTACCGTACTGTGATTTTGACCATTTTAATTGAAAACAAAGACACAAAAATAGCTTCTTATCAAAGACAAATTTCTCAAGCAATAAATTTGCTAGAAGTATCTGGGAGTGGTCTGAGTGGGGAAAATGTGCTGTTCTTGGCAGAGAGGTTTGGAACTCTCTCATTGGCCTATTAACTAATTCACCACCTGGTGATTTCACCAGGTAGGCAAAAGCTCCATCCCACCAAAACAGGCACAAATTTCTGGCGGTCTTTTCAAACAGCTCTTACACTAATAGGGCACCGTCATCATGTTCACAGTGCTACTTTAAGACTCTGTGATTAAACAGGTAGAGAAGCAGACTCACCTTTCTCCCCCCTCTTCTTTTTGGTGCGGTCGATGTGGTCTTTGAGCTGGATGCGGACCTGCCTCTCGTTGGGCTGGTCCCTGATGAAGGGGTGCTTGAGCAGCTGCTCGGTGGGGGGGCGCTGGTTGTAGTTCTTCACCAGGGAGCCCTCGATGAAGCTGCAAAACTTCTTAGACCTGAAAGAGGAAGGGTCAAGACAGATGAGGCCACTAATGAGATAGTTGTATTACCACCAGTAATCATGTAGCCTGGGGGGCTTGTTGTCTACAACCCACTGACAAGACAACAAATGACAGACAAACTAAACTAACCGTCAAAAAAGCCTGAGACGCTACAAGTCTGAAATAGGAAGATCCTGTTTTATCCATTTAGACAGAAATCCAGTGAGCCTTTCAGAACTTAAATACAATGAATGTTCTGGGAAAAACCCGTCAATGAAAAGCGGTCATAATCGTAAATGCACCGGTGCCAGAGGAAAGTCTCAGAGGGT
Organism: Oncorhynchus kisutch; assembly: GCF_002021735.2. Lineage (NCBI taxonomy): Eukaryota > Metazoa > Chordata > Actinopteri > Salmoniformes > Salmonidae > Oncorhynchus > Oncorhynchus kisutch. Next base: position 6,469,571 of record NC_034178.2, on the reverse strand, counting down.
TGAGTTTCCCCCCGGAACGAGGGCTGAGGAGCCTCGCCGTGGGCCAACAGGCCTTCCTCCCATGTGCCACAGCTGTTCAGAGAGGAGGAGGAGGGAGGAGAGCGAGAGAGGAGACCTCTAAACCCAGCTGACAGAATCTTGGTAACTTACCACTTCTTGGACTTGAGTCGTGGGGGAGGGTTCCTTGGGATGAGGAAGAGTGCTCGCATTGGATGCATATCGCACAGCGCTAAAAGTGAACACACACACACCAGAGGGAATCAGTAAAAACATGACAGGGAGAAAAGCAAAGACAAGGGCAGAAGGAACCAATAGAGCTGCCATCTACAAGAAACGATAGGTGTGTGATCTGGGGATAGGCAGGTACTTACGAGGAGCTCCTTCGGCCATTTCGATGGCAGTGATTCCAGTTGACCACAAGTCACTCTGGAAGAGGAGAGACACAGTGAGAGAGGCACCAGACATAGCAACACACACACTACATCAGACACTGAAGAGCAACATACTCTACCAAGCAGACTCGTGCATTCTAGCCCACAATGTAGCAGTAGCTTAAGTTACCAGTAGCTACAGATGTCAAGGAGGACATAAGTGGCAGGTTCAAATCAAGGCTAAAATGTCAGAGTACTGTGTGGAAGAGGGCGAGAGTCTTACTCTGTAGTCGTAGGTGGCCTCAGGGTTCTCGTCACAGGCGATGACCTCGGGCGCCATCCAATAGGGAGTCCCGATGAATGTATTCCTCCTCCCCACCGTCCGGTCCAACTGGGCGCTCACGCCAAAGTCCACTGCAAGACAACCAATCAGAAGTTAAAACTAGTTATATACACAACTGCATTGTAGTAAACATCTAGACTAGGTGACTGGCTAAAATGGCTGTGATTTTGGAGCTATAGGGTTCAGATTAATCAGGGTTGTTGTCCGTAACGTACAAAACATATTGTCACTCACCAAGCTTGACCTCTGCGTTCTCTGTGAGCAGGACGTTCTGTCCCTTGATGTCACGGTGGATGACATGGTGGGCGTGCAGGTGGGCCAGTCCCTGAAGAGGAGGAGAGGGAGGTGTGTAGAGATGAGACCACATGTCTAAGACCAGAGCTTTGAAGTAGCGGAGGGTAAAAACGTGTCACCTTTATATTTACATATTATTACACAATGAACAAGGAGACTGAAGATAGAAGGAAAGAGGGGATGGAGGGGGCCGGAGGACAGGCTCACCCGGAGGATTTCTCTGGAGATGTAGGCGATCCAGTCCTCCTTGAGCTGGTTTCCTTTAGTGTTCTTCACCAGGTCTGTGATGGAGCCCGCCCCACAGAACTCCATCACCAGCTACAAGAAGCACACACAACACTCAGTCAGACGCCTACATAAGCACTTCTAAGACTATATGAGAGTCAAAACAGTAGAAGACTTATGGTCTGATTCCTGCTGCAGATATACCAGTTCTGATTATTCAGCCATTGGGAAACACGCAGGCTAGATACTCACCCACAGTTGGTCATCATGCCCTGGGGGACTCTTCTTGATAAAAGCACCGTAGTATGTGGCAATGTTCCTGTGATGGGAGTACTTCTTGAGCATATTGATCTCCAGTTTGATTTCCTCCTCCTCATCCTACAGACACACAGACACCATTAGTCATTAGATAAAGAGAGAAGGCCGGGGGAGGACGACGTCTTAGGAAAATCACTATCGTGTGTGGATGGTTACAGATGGATAATAGTCAATCATTTCCTACATTCCACAAAGGTCAAGTCTGGCGGGGGTTGATAAGTGGCTTTGTAGGGGGGAAATTAAACCCTCATTCATCGACAGCCCCTAAACAATGTGACATCTCGGCTACGCAGTACACACACTCCTCTAACGACTTCTTTGTTTGGGTATTAATGATGTGTGTATCTCATTGTGTGTGTGTGTGTGGGGGGGGGGGGGGGGGGGGGGGGGGTCCATGGAAGACAGAATCCATTATACTATCTGTATTAAGGGTGTGAACATTTAAACATTAAAATGTTTAAACTAAATTGAGATCCTTAACAATAATAAAAATCCCAAACAGAAAAATTTGCCTTCCACAAAATGTTAAAATCACAGTGCAGTTATATATGATATTCCATGTTATACCATAACTAGACGATAGGCTATAGAGGCCTGGGGAAAGTTGTGTAATTTAATTAAAACCAGAGAGGAAGAGGCAAACTTTAGGCTACTTTGGTGAATTTGCGAATCAAGGAAGACGAGACATTGCGAGAGACAGATGACCAAGACATATGAGCACGGTTCTGCCTGCCCCCTCCGCCCTCTCCATGGCTCGCCTGCTCTTTCTCTTCTCTAATGATGCGAGTGTGTACAGCATTCCATTGTGAGACACTGCTTTTGATTGCCTATAGATAGGCCTCGTGCACGGTTCGGACTGTCTGCCTGGTGTCCGACCTACCTATAATGTGCCCCACTCCTCTCTCTCCATCCCTCGCTATGAAAGATGCGAGTGTTCGTCTTCTCAGAATTACGGCAACTATTCAGTCTCAATTCAAAAAAATACTGAATCTTCGGAGTCAATCTTGACATGGGAGTCGACGTGCAAGGTGTCAAGGAATCAATTATTTTGGAGTCGATTATCCAACATTACGTCATCGTCGTTAACGGTTGGGAAAATGGCAGAGAAAGGCAAGCAACAGCAGCTAAGCCCTGTATGGCAATACTTTGAGAAGTTAAATGAGAAAGAAACGCAAACTTTGCAAGGTGGAATTGAAGTACAGGTGCCATGCTTAACCATCTGGAAAGGGGAGACCCAAACCATTGCTGGCAATAGCAGGGCAGCATTGTTAATTGACTTGGAATTGTATTCATTTTCATATTGTTTTTACAGAAAACAGATTTTATTTAAACACTAAAATGTATTTCATTTGTCACATCCCTTATACAACTGTCCATGTATACATCAACTGGAATTCCATTAGAGCCCACATTTATTTCCAATTACAGGAGAGATATGCATTTTAAAATCAGGCTTTTCAGCAGAAGAACATGATTTCAATGTGATACCCATATCCCCACACACCCCCTCAAATCACTGGGGTTTTACACATCCAAGACACATACACCCACACAAAAACATCCTCCCTCCCCCACCTCACATGAAAACCGTGAGGAAGACAACAAAAAGGTCACCCCACCATTAGCTTAATCTCTTCCGTTGCAACAACTTGACAATGATTAACAGCGACGGTAACTGACACACAGCGAGTGTTAAACCCCTCGTCTTACAGAAAGCCCTGGTGGAAAGGAGGAGTCTGAACGATGGGGACATTAGTGAAGAGCGATGCAGTTACTGTGACAGCGGTGGTGTGTTTAGAGATGCACGTAGGTACACACAGTTTTCTTCCACCAGACCCTTCCAGTGCCAGCAAGTAGAGGCTGTCTGTTGGCTGTGCAGGCAGTCTGACTGCTGCACTCGCTCCCATTTGCTCTTCCTCTAGCCCTCCCTCTTTCCCATGTTTCCTGCAGCTGTTTGTGAACAGGCGGCTGGCTGAGCATTCCTGACAATCACTGGGACAAAAACGAGGGGGGATTCACTTTTGGTTGTCATTTTCTAGTTAGACAGAAATGATCATTCAAGCGGTTAACGCAGCACCTTGTAGATCAAAGGGTAAAACCATACACAGGCCAGGCATATTTATTTCACCTTTATTTAACTAGGCAAGTCTGTTAAGAACAAATTCTTATCTTCAATGACGGCCTGGGAACAGTGGGTAAAGGGGGGCAAAAGGACAGATTACCTTGTCAGCTCGGGGATTCAATTTTGCAACCTTTCGGTTACTAGTCCAACGCTCTAACCACTAGGCTACCTGCCTCCCGAGCAGGTAGCCTAGTGGGAGAGCAGAGCAGACTAATAGTACAGCCCAGGACTGCCATGCCCACCTCTCCCTCTCTTAGCAACAGTAACAGTTTGTCAGGACAACAGTGAGCTGCTGTTGAGATAACAGGTGCTCTTCTACATGGCAGGGTGAAGCAACAGAGTCATTCATAGCCTATAGTGGTGAAATCTCTACATCTATCCCTCCTATCATAGACGAGAGGCTATATCAGGCCAGGTGTATGACCACGTAACCTGGGGGTGGAGTGGGTCGTCACGAGTTACCACAGACAAAGTAATAAACCACCTATTTCTACAATTTCTCTTCTTAATTTTTAAGTCATTTTTGTTTTCATGAATTTTAAAGATAGGCCTTTTGGTTTTGTGGCTGGGGTATAAACTAGTGGAAACCAGGTGAGACATGCCCTATGACACCCATGGCAGGAAACGGTTAGGCAACACATCAGAGCCTTACTCATGACAGTCAGCAGGGAGTGGCAGGCAGGGGGCAAGTCAGGGCATAAGAACAGAGAAACTGGTCTAGAACCAGAATGACCACATTGGTATGAAACGGAATTGAGAATTTGACTTAGACAATGTTTAAGAGTAAATGTTATGTTAAATGACATGGACCACATGGTAGGTCTATACTGCAACGGCTATATCATAAAACTAACCACAAGTTCCTTGGGGGGGGGGGTCATTAGGGTGTGTGTGTGTGTGTGTGTGGGTGGTCCAGCTAGTTCCATATTCACTTGTAGGTCCTATTTCAGTAGATAAAAGCAGAATGCCACAGAGAGAGCAAAGGGCTGCCCTCCTGCCTCAAAATGACGTAATTTAGCCATAAAACATCCCGCTGGCTTTAGCTGTAATGAGCTCTGCTTATTATACTGAGATTTACGAGCGGCTGATTACGGAGATGTCAAAGTTCTTCCTGAAATGTAGACAGGACCTCAAAGAATTTCCATGTAGACTAGTATATTCTAAATGAGGAGTTGGCTAACTACACTACAAGACCACTACACTTCATGCTTAGCGAACACCTCATTCCAAAATCATGGGTGTTAATATGAAGTTGGTCCCCTCTTTTCTGCCATAACAGCCTCCAGTAGATGTTGGAACATTACTGCGGGGACTTACTTATGCTCTTGTGGCTGAATGGAAGCAAGGTGGGGCACTGATGTTGGGCGATTAGGCCTGGCTCGCAGTCGACGTTGCAATTCCTCCCAAAGGTGTTCGATGGGGTTGAGGTCAAGGCTCTGTGCAGGCCAGTCAAGTTCTCCCACACCGATCGACAAACCATTTCTGTATGGACCTCGCTTTGTTCACGGTGGAATTGTCATGCTGAAACAGGAAAGTGCCTCCCCCAAACTGGTGCCACAAAGTTGGAAGCACAGAATCGTCAGGAATGTCATTGTATGCTGTAGTGTTAAGGTTTCCCTTCACGGGAACTAAAGGACCTAACCAAACCATGAAAAGCAGGCCCAGACCATTATTCCTCCTCCACCAAACTTTACAGTTAGCACTATGCATTGGGGCAGGTAGCATTCTCCTTGCATCTGGGTTTGGCGGATTCGTCCGTCGGAATGCAAGACGGTGAAGCGGGATTCATTGCTCCAGAGAAAGCGTTTCCACTGCTCCTGAGTCCAATGCGATTGGCATTGCGCATGGTGATCTTAGGCTTGTGTACAGCTGCTCGGCCATGGAAACACATTTCACGAAGCTCCCGGCGAACAGTTATTGTGCTGACGTTGCTTCCAGAGGCAGTTTGGAACTCAGTAGTGAGTGTTGCAACCGAGGACAGATGATTTTTATGAGCTTCAGCACTCCCGTTCTGTGAGCTTGTGTGCTCTACTGCTTCGCGGCTGAGCCGTTGTTGCTCCTAGACGCTTCCACTTCACAATAACAGCACTTACAGTTGACCAGGGCAGCTCTAGCAGGGCAGAAAGTTGACAAAGTGACTTGTTGGTGCCACGTTGAAAGTCAGAGGTCTTCAGTATGGCCAATGTTCTGCCAATTTTTGTCTATGGAGATTGCATGGCTGTGTGCTCGACTTTATACACTAATAGCCGAATCCACTGTGTCCACATACTTTTGTATACATAGTGTATATATAGTGTGTATCGAAGGCTAAAATGCATCAAGAGCTTGTACTTCTCCCAATTAAAAAGGTATTTTTTCTCACAGAAATAAAAATGTATATTAATTCTATTGTTGATTAGGCTAAGACACTTTCAACAACCATGGGTAAGGCCCTTTGCGTCAATCTCACTGTAATAACCCTGCAAAGCCACCTGACATTAGGCCATTTATCCTTTAATCTGAGGCCCAAATAAGACAATGGTCAGATGATCTGAAAGACCTGGTTGACAAATAAACAGGCATGGTGGGCAGTTTGAAATGTGAAAGGTCATCGCAGCTCAGCTTCAGACTACATCGTTTCACCAATAGACCTGGCCATGTAACATCCTCCTTGAACAATACACACACACGGTGTGTTCCAGTCAGTTTGAACTTCTTTACCTCTGTGACGTCCATGACCTTGATGGCTGCCAGCTGTCCAGTTTTGACATGTCTCCCCTGTAGAGACAAAGAGAAAAGGAGAAGATAGCAGGTCAGTCATCACGAGGTCAACCGAGGGTAACAGTAATACACTGATCAGCTGGGTTAGGGTTAATAAGTGTGTGTGTGTGTGTGTGTGTGTGTGTGTGTGTGTGTGTGTGTGTGCGTCACCTGAACTTGCAAAACATGCCTTCTTACAGTAAACACCATCTTAGCCATGTACATAGTGGCCTATAATCTACAGGTGACCGTCAGAGTTCTTTCCATAGACAACCATCATCACTTCGATTCAGTCTGTGTACCGTCATGTGGCTGGTTAAGCCTAGCATAGATACAGAACAATCACTAGCATCCAAACAGACAGACATGGACTGGGGCTACGATCTCTGTGCTGAACAAACATTCCCACAGCATTCTCCCTCAGCACCAGTCACTACTTCCATAAACAGAGACAGAAATAGTCTCTTACCCTCCCCTCAATCTCAAACCCCTCAAAACAGATAAAAGCTGCTAATAATTATCCGGATAGAAACCAAAATGGGGATTTCCACTGCTGTGGGGCTGCAGTGTGTATGATAACGGCTAAAGCAGTATTGTTTTTGATGATAGAAGCAGCTGTGTATCTGAACAAGACGCGTATAAATGCGCACACACACACACACACACACACGTCTCTGGACCATCTCCATCTAGACTATTTTGAATGAACATTCCACAATCAATTGAAAATATGCGGGGTTAATGACAAAAGCCAAGCAGCTTATTCTCTCCAGCTATGGATGAGACAAAAGCCTTCATGTCGTTAATCTCTAGACTTATAATCCTCTCAACTTTGATCCCGGGGCCACTGTCCATAAAAACATCAGTGACATTACTTATAACTTGAGTCCCCGTCAAGACACACAAGCCTTTGGTCGAGGTGAAAGGTCACAGGTGCATTGGAGAGGTTCAGTTTTCACCCGCTGCGGCCCCCCACTCCTCTGTGAGCCCAGAGAACACAGTCCTTTAAGCATGATGCTTGGGTGACAATCTTTGGAAGAAATGACGGTTTCATCCAGTAAATGAAGAGGAATCACCGTATCATTGTTGGATATGTAGGCCAATTCACTACTCGTGGCGTGAATGTATTTTAGTGCTCACTGATTTCTCATGTCTCAGATTCAGGTCATGGGGAGGGGTGGACTACAAAATAAAGCAGGAAAGAATGTAGGCTAAAGACAGGAAGTGGAGGATGATCTCTCAACCAATCGGTGTGAGACAAGGCTTTAGGAGGGCCCCCCCATTGCTCTAGCCAGTCCCCTCTCCCATATCAGTCCAAAACTCCTCTCCACTATCACACAACAAACAATCACCTCACCTCAAGCCCCATCTTCCAATCCCAACCTGCTAGAGCTGAGCTACATGGCCCCTGTCCAGAAACAGCAGCAGGGCAGGAGCTGACTGACTGAGGGGCCCCGAGGCCCCTGGTCTGATACTGTGGCCCTGGAGAGGTTACCTGAAACAAGGGGTTATCACTGAGCAGGCAGCTCCAGACACTCCATAAAGCCCCTAACCACAGCCAGATGTGCTGGCCTCTCTCCAACTCTCAGATTGGAGCGCAGTAGGCGCACAGACAACCTCCCCACTCCAGACTACAACCAGAGGAAGACAGATCACACTAATAGCTAGTAGGCCATTCAACACAGTCTCTCTAAACATCACTGAAACCCTCTCCGCTGTTCTTCAACATTCATCCAGTAAAACCAGAAGCAAATCGCACTCTTTCCCCAGTCATCCTTCTCAACGATTCCCTGGCAACATAACGCCCACAAGAGGTGGAGCTGCCCAGATGAATGACAGAATGGTGAAATCACATTACATCATCATACATGGTAATAAGATAGCTCACAACAAACTGGCTTTTCTAACGGATGGTCATCCATCCATGTTGTTACTGCCGTCCATCCATGTAATTATGCTGCACACTGCTAAAGCATATAGCCTACCTAAAATAAAGGTTGGCCCAGCACATCAAAGGCGGTGTAAAAGGGGGTGAGCTGTCTGGTAATGGGGGGGCTGATCGCCCTGGGGGGGGGGGGTGAAGATGACATTTGAGCAGGGAGAGGGGGTGGGTAGAGGGGTACAGGCGTTGGGTGACGAGCTAATCCACCTTAGGGCAGGCAATGTATAGGCTAGGCAGGCAATGTGTCTCTGTGTCTCTCTCACAAACACACACACAAAAGAGAAAGCATAAACACACAGATCAGGAACGAATATTGATGCCCCTCTTCTCAACACAAACCAGATGAGCAGTGGTGAGAGAGAGATGGTCTAGTGAGCAGCAGCACAAGACGGCCCAGAGTCTGTACTACGCTGTATCTGCTACACATACCAGCCAACTGACCCAATGCTGACCCTACTTCACTAACAGACCCTGTCTGTACTGTACCTACTACACATACCAGCCAACTGACCCAATGCTGACCCTACTTCACTAACAGACCCTGTCTGTACTGTACCTACTACACATACCAGCCAACTGACCCAACCTCACTAACACACCCCGTCTGTACTGTACCTACTACACATACCAGCCAACTGACCCAACCTCACTAACAGACCCTGTCTGTACTGTACCTACTACACATACCAGCCAACTGACCCAACCTCACTAACAGACCCTGTCTGTACCTACTACACATACCAGCCAACTGACCCACTGCTGACCCCACCTCACTAACAGACCCTGTCTGTACTGTACCTACTGCACATACCAGCCAACTGACCCACTGCTGACCCTACCTCACAGTACAGACAGGGTCTGTCTGTTAGTATCTACTACACATACCAGCCAACTGACCCACTGCTGACCCGACTTCCTACAACCACCAGAACACACTGAGGATTGGGGTGGAACAGAAAGAAAAGACAGGTGAAAAGAGATGGGGGAAGAGGTTGTAGTTTACTCCATGGTAAAGTATGTAGATGTCAGTGCATTCTCTGATCAGTTTTTGGGCAACATGTGACAGAGTCAGCAAGAGACTGAAGGAGTTGAGCGAGCCACTTTGAGCCAGTGGAGAAGCCAGCCAAAGCTGAGCTGGCTGTGAGAGTAGAGACCAGTCAATAACGCAGCTGCTATTGATCACAGTGCAGCTGCTACAGTACCGGCCTCTGAAGAAACACTACTCAACACAAAACTAGTTGTTTTCCGTCAGCACTAAATGGTCTCAACGGAAGAGGCGACTAAATTCCTAATAGAGTATCAACCATAAAAACGGAGTTGGGTTCAATAGACCCAAAGTGTGGTGCATTTCACCTGCTTGTTTGCGGGTAGAACTGACGAGGTGCTAAGTGAGAAACCTGACACCAAAAGGGAAAGTCTGTTGAAGCTCAGACTGGGCTGCAGCCCGGGACGGGAACGCAGCCTCGTTCGCAAGGGGCTTTTGTGTCTCGCCTCGCCCCTGTATGATAATGAGGTAGCTCAACGGGTCGCTCCTCACGCACACACAAAGCAGAGTCGTGTTCAGGCAGTGGTGTGGACAGCCCAGGGGCTGTGTGAGTCTGCTGACAGCCATTAGAGTGAGGGCCAGTGCAGGGAGGGAGAACAGACGAAAGAGCTTCCCCGGACTGTGTGTGTAGGGAACACACACAGTCTGTCCCTACACTGTGGCCTGATGGTGACTACTAGGTACATCAGGTCATGTCTCCACTTACATGCGACTTCTGCTATCAGAACACAAAGATCACATTGAAAAGACGGGTCTAGACGCACAAAAGTCGCTTTGTGGTCTTGATTGTGTTCACCTCAGTCTAGACACATTCAGTGTACCAAACGTGCATACAGTGGGCGACGTCATCAGCACTCCCGAAATCTTGAGTGTGGGACTGAGGCACCTTTTCATTATAACGGTGGAGGAAATACATTCCCAACATGTGAGGACTAGGTTTCCTCATAAAAGCTAGCCAACTATATAAAAAACATTTTTGGCTTGGCTAGAGTTATGCTCATCCATTTGTAATCACTTAAGTGTTGCTTGCTAGCTACAGAGGTTATGTGGCTAGTTATCTACAGTAGTTAGCTTATCATATTTTGCCTCACCCACCGTTTATAGAAAGCATTTGAACACAGCGCAGGAAAGGGGAATCCAGATATGGTAGACATATTTCAAATGTAGGTGTAGATGCATGACTCATTGGGAATTGATTAGAACACCAAAGCTGCATGAACTGTCAAGTCTGACACAGCCTCTGTGACACAGGGTAAGACCTTGGCCCTGCCACAGAGTGGGTGACACATTCAACACCAGACCAGCTGATCCCAGAGGGATTGGCTTCAATAGCTGTCCATCACTGGTCTGTGTGCTCAAACGGAATTGAAGGCAAGGTTTCCAGCGTTAGTACCAAATACCTATACGACCTTGCTAGATCAGAGATTAAAGTGCCGATCTGTGATTGGTACATACATTTTTGTACCCGAGAGGGTAATAGGAGCTACAATATAATCTGTGCAAACACCATGGGGTTAACACACGGAGACATGCCTACTGCCTATGGCCCTCCACTCCCATTCCCAGCATACTAACCTACAATTGTGCCTCCACCAACTGTGGAAGGCTAGGCTATAAATAGCGGTTAACCCACAGCTAGTACCATAACTGTGAGCAGGACTGTCAGCGTCCTGCTGCACAGCGCACATTAACAGGTCTGTGTACTGGAGCGCAACAGGGCTGCATGGAGCACCTCACAGAGATGTTTCCAAAGCTACCCACACCTATAGGTGTTACCTAAATATAGACCTGTTTATAGGAGAAATTATGTTCAAGCGGATCTTTCACTTTTCTTCATACTGGTTCCATTTTGGTCCCTCGCCCATACCACTTTGGGGTTAAACAGATCTGACCGACAACTATTAGCAGACTGGGAGGATCTGGGAATACCAAAGGGCGTAGTAGATTAACAAGGAGCCAATATGGACCCCAGGCAAGCATCATCACTGCTGCTTCGCTCTGATACTCCCTCTAACTCCTCCTCCTGGGTTGGCCAGGCAGCCTTTAGTGTGCTAGGTCCTCCCGTATGGGACCAGCGTTGCACAATTTGTCCTGGGAGGTAGTGCTGTTAACCAAAATGACAATTCTTTTTTGATTTTTAAACAATTAATTGACCGACGTCAGTTCAATTATTTCAGTTCCATTTAAAATAAATTCTGAGCTCAATGCACAGTTTCTCTAGAGATAAATCAGATCAAGCCTGAACTGCGCGATATAGTGGGGGGGAGGGGATATTCTACATACAGTACCAGTCAAACGTTGATAACTACTCATTCAAGGGTTTCTTTATTTGTACTATTTTCTACACTGTAGAATAATAGAAGACATCAAAACTATGAAATAACACATATGGAATCATGTAGTAACCAAATATAGTGTAAAACAAATCAAAATACAATTTTCTATTTTAGATTCTTCAAAGTAGCCACCCTTTGCCTTGATGACAGCTTTGCACACTTGGCATTCTCTCAACCAGCTTCATGAGGTAGTCACCTGGAATGCATTTACATAAACAAGTGTGACTTGTTAAAAGTTTGTCATTTGAACCAATCAGTTGTGTTGTGACAAGGTAGGGGTGGTATACAGAAGATAGCCCTATTTGGTAAAAGACAAAGTCCATATGTGAATGACCGCCTTGATTCGGTCTTATGTAGGAAAATGTGAAATTGCTTTTATCCAATGTAAAAAAAAAATGAAAAATACAGACTACACCATACACTGCATTTGAGGAACAATGGGAAAGTAATTCTGCTTTGAAAGCTGATAACCTTGTAACTTCACTTTCGAGAAAAAGGTCTTTGAATGTTTTGGTACCTACTGGAGAGATCATAGTCTACACCTATTCAGCACCATTCACACCCTCAAGCTTTAGCCCCACGCATCTCTTCAAGTGTTGATCGAAGCGTTCTGTCCTAACAATCAAGCAATCTGGCTAACGTGAGAACCATTCACTGACCATTTTACTCGCCCTAACAGAGTTAGTTAGGCTGTCTTTATGTTATCCAGAACATATGTGACTGCAACTGTGCAGCTGGCAACAATTTACATTTTTTTGCCAACATTTACTGACACTAGCCAAATAAAAACGAGTGTTAGGCGTTAGTAAATTTCACAATTATTCTGTGCTCTTGCACACAGACGAGAGTGCTCTGAAATCGGAGTAGATAGCCAGAGGGAATTTACCCGTTAGTTCCATCAACAGTTGTTGCAATGACATTCTATTGAAATTGTTAATTGTATAGTGGTGTCTTGCTGAGGCATGTAGCTAGCTGGCTAAACAATGAACCATAAACCCAACTCATGACTGTACTACCCTACAGGTAGCTAATCAACCATAATATAAATTGGCTTGCTAACATTATGCTAGAACTAGCAAAGCAAATGGCTCTGAGATACAAATAATAAGATCATACTTGTAACGTTAGCTAGCTCGCTAACAATACACTAACTTAAAATGAGAATGAATCTGTTAAAATTAGAAGTGTCATGTCTGAAAATGTAGCTAGCTAGAAAATCATGGATGGACGCCTCTCCCTGTCAATGATGCCATGGTTGCCTTAGTATGAAGACAGTTGAGGTTGACTCCAACCTACACTTAGGTTGCAGTCATTAACACTCATATTCAACGACTCCAACCTACACTTAGGTTGCAGTCATTAACACTCATATTCAACCACTCCAACCTACACTTAGGTTGCAGTCATTAACACTCATATTCAACCACTCCAACCTACACTTAGGTTGCAGTCATTAACACTCATATTCAACCACTCCAACCTACACTTAGGTTGCAGTCATTAACACTCATATTCAACCACTCCACACATCTCTTGTTAACAAACTATAGTCAGTTAGGACATCTATTTGTGCATGACACAAGTAATTGTTCCAACAATTGTTTATAGACAGATCATTTCACTTATAATTCTCTGGATCACAATTGCAGTGGGTCAGAAGTTCACATACACTAAGTTGACTGTGCCTTTAAACAGCTTGGAAAATTCCAGAAAATGGTGTCATGGCTTCAGAAGCTTCTGATAGGCTAATTGACATCATTTGAGTCAATTGGAGGTGTACCTGTGGATGTATTTCAAGGACTACCTTCAAACTCAATGCCTCTTTGCTTGACATTATGGGAAAATCTAAAGAAATCAGCCAAGACCTCAGAAAAAATGTTTGTAGACCTTCACAAGTCTGGTTCATCCTTGGGAGCAATTTCCAAACGCCCGAAGGTACCACGTTCATCTGTACAAACAATAGTACGCAAGTACAAACACCATGGGACCACGCAGCCGTCATACCACTCAGGAAGGAGACGTGTTCGGTCTCCTAGAGATGAACGTACTTTGGTTGCAAATCAATCCCAGAACAACAGCAAAGGACCTTGTGAAGATGCTAGAGGAAACAGGTACAAAAGTATCTATATTCACAGTAAAACAAGTCCTATGTCGACATAACCTGAAAGGCCGCTCAGCAAGGAAGAAGTCACGGCTTCAAAACCGCCTTAAAAAAGCCAGACTACGGTTTACAACTGCACATGGGGACAAAGATTGTACTTTTTGGAGAAATGTCCTCTGGTCTGATGAAACCAAAATAGAACTGTTTGGCCATAATGACCATTGTTAAGTTTGGAGGAAAAAGGGAGAGGCTTGCAAGCCAAAGAACAACATCCCAAACGTGAAGCACAGGGGTGGCAGCATCATGTCGTGGGGATGCTTTGCTGCAGGAGGGACTTGTGAACTTCCCAAAATAGATGGCATCAAGAGGAGGGAAAATTATGTGGATATATTGAAGCAACATCTCAAGACATCAGTCAGGAAGTTAAAGCTTGGTCGCAAATGGGTCTTCCAAATGGACAATGACCCCAAGCATACTTCCAAAGTTGTGGAAAAATGGTTTAAGGACAACAAAGTCAATGTATTGGAGTGGCCATCACAAAGCTCTGACCTCCATCCTATAGAACATTTGTGGGCAGAACTGAAAAAGCATGTGCGAGCAAGGAGGCCTACAAACCTGACTCAGTTACACCAGCTCTGTCAGGAGGAATGGGCCAAAATTCACCCAACTTATTGTTGGACGCTTGTGGAAGGCTACCCGAAACATTTGACTCAAGTTAAACAATTTAAAAAGGCAATGCTACGAAATACTAATTGAGTGCATGTAAACTTCTGACCCACTGGGAATGTGATGAAAGAAATAAACGCGGAAATAAAATCACTACTATTATTCTGATATTAAACATTCTTAAAATGAAGTGGTGATCCTAACTGACCTAAGACAGGGAATTTTTACTAGGATTAAATGTCAGGAATTGTGAAAAACAGAGTTTAAATGTATTTGGCTAAGGTGTATGTAAACTTCTGACTTCAACTGTATAATCCAGAGACCGGTGTTTTCGCCATCGTCTTAGTTACCATACTCTAATTCCACTGATTTCAAAACTCGGTCCTCCAGAAAGCGTAGAGCAACACTTACACAATACATTTTTTTAAAGCAGTGTTAGACAGAATTACCTACACATACTGGCTCTGAGGACCACCACAGGAAAGGAAGACCCAGAGTTACATCTGCTGCAGAGGGTAAGTTCAATAGAGTTACCAGCCTCAGAAATTGCAGCCTAAATAAATGCTTCCCAGAGTTCAAGTAACAGTCACATCTCAACATCAACTGTTCAGAGGAGACTGCATGAATCAGGCCTTCATTGTCAAATTACTGCAAAGAAACCACTACTAAAAGGATAAGGAGAGACTTGCTTGGGCCAAGAAACATGAGTAATGGACATTAGACCGTTGAAAATCTGTCCCTTGGTTTGATCAGTCCAAATTTGAGATTGTTTGTTCAAACTGCCGTGTCTTTGTGAGACGCAGAGTAGGTGAACTGATGATCTCATGTGTGGTTCCAACCGTGAAGCATGGAGGAGGTGGTGTGATGGTACTTTGCTGGTGACACGGTCTGTGATTTATTTAGAAGGCACACTTAACCAGCATGGCATCCACAGCATTCTGCAGCCATACGCCACGCCATCCCATCTGGTTTGTGCTTAGTGGGACTATCATTTGTTTTTCAACAGGACAATGACCCAACACACATCTCCAGGCTGTATAAGGGCTATTTGACCAAGGAGAGTGATTGAGTGCTGCATCAGATGTCCTGGCCTCCACAAATCACCCGACTTCAACCTAATTGAGATGGTTTGGGATTGGTTGGACAGCAGAGTGAAGCAAAAGCAGCCAACAAGCTCAGCATGTGGGAAATCCTTCAAGACTGTTCATGACTACCTCATGAAATTGGTTGAGAGAATGCCAAGGGCATGCAAAGCTGTCATCAAGGCAAAGAGTGGCTACTTTGAATAATCTCAAATATATTTTGATTTGTTTAACACTATTTTGGTTACAAGATTCCATATGTGTTATTTCATACTTTTGATGTCTTCACTATTATTCTATAAATGTAGAAAATAGCAAAAATATAGAAAAATCCTTAAATGAGTAGGCGTGTCGAAACTTTTGACTGGTACTGTAGTTTAGGGAAGAAAATGTGGTAATTAACTACAATGACCATACTCCATTGCGCTCCTACTAGTCCGGTCTTTGTGGGCACGGGGATGGAGAGAAGAATCTCTACCTGAAAATACATGTATTTATTTAGTCTTTATTTAACCAGGTAGGCCAGTTGAGAACAAGCTCTCATTTACAACTGCGACCTGGCCAGGATGAAGCAAAGCAGTGCGACAAAAACAACAGAGTTAGACATGGGATAAACAAGCATACAGTCAATAACACAAAAGAAAAATCTGTATACAGTGTGTGCAAATGAAGTAAGGCAATAAATAGGCCAATAGTGGCGAAGTAATTACAATTGAGCAAATCAAATCAAATTTATTTATATAGCCCTTCGTACATCAGCTGATATCTCAAAGTGCTGTACAGAAACCCAGCCTAAAACCCCAAACAGCAAGCAATGCAGGTGGAGAAGCAATTTACACTGGCGTGATATGTCCAGATGAGGATGTGCAAGTAGAAATACTGGTGTGCAAAAGAGCAGAAAACCTTTTTTATATGGGGATGAGGTAGGTTGTTGGATGGGCTATTTACAGATGGGCTGTGTACAGCTGCAGCGATCGGTAAGCTGCTCTGACAGTTGGTACTTAAAGCTAGTGAGGGAGATAGAAGTCTGCAACTTCAGTGATTTTTGCAATTCGTTCCAGTCACTGGCAGCAGAGAACTGGAAGGAAAAGTGGCAAAAGGAGGTGTTGGCTTTGGGGATGACCAGTGAGATATACCTGCAGGAGTGCCTGCTACGGGCGGGTGTTGCTATGGTGACCAGTGAGCTGAGATAAGGCGGGGCTTTACCTAGCAAAGACTCATAAATAACAAGAGCCAGTGGGTTTGGCGATGAATATGTAGCAAGGACCAGCCAATGAGAGCATACAGGTCGCAGTGGTGGGTAGTATATGGGGCTTGGTGACAAAACGGATGGCACTGTGATAGACTGCATCCAATTTGAGTGTTATAGGCTATTTTGTAAATTACGTCGCCGAAGTCTAGGATCGGTAGGATAGTCAGTTTTACAAGGGTATGTTTGGCAGCATGAGTGAAGGAGGCTTTTTTTGAGAAATAGGAAGCTGATTCTAGATTAATTTTGGATTGGAGATGTTTAATATGAGTCTGGAAGGAGAGTTTACAGTCTATCCAGACACCTAGGTATTGTAGTTGTCCACATATTCTAAGTCAGAACCGTCCAGAGTAGTGATGCTAGTCGGGCAGCGATCGGTTGAATAGCATGCATTTAATTTTACTAGTTTTTAAGAGCAGCTGGAGGCCACGGAAGGAGTGTTGTATGGCGTTGAAGCTCGTTTGGAGCTTTGTTAACCTGTTGCTTCGAGCAATCCCGTATCCGGGAGCGTAATTATAGCCTCAAGCTCATTACCATAACCGTTAACTATTCATGAAAATCGCAAATGAAATCGCAAATGAAATGAAATAAATATATTGGCTCACAAGCTTAGCCTTTTGTTAACAACACTGTCATCTCAGATTTTCAAAATATGCTTTTCAACCATAGCTACACAAGCATTTGTGTAAGAGTATTGATAGCTAGCATAGCATTAAGCCTAGCATTCAGCAGGCAACATTTTCACAAAAACAAGAAAAGCATTCAAATAAAATCATTTACCTTTGAAGAACTTCGGATGTTTTCAATGAGGAGACTCAGATAGCAAATGTTCAGTTTTTCCAAAAATATTATTTGTGTAGGAGAAATCACTGTGTTTTGTTCATAAAATGTGGCTAAGAAAAAACCCTGAAAATTCAGTCATTACAACGCCAAACCTTTTTCCAAATTAACTCCATAATATCGACAGAAACATGGCAAACGTTGTTTAGAATAAATCCTCAAGGTGTTTTTCACATATCTATTCGATGATAAGTCATTCGTGGCAGTTTGGTTTCTCCTCCGAAGCAAATGCTCAAATACACGCAGCTGGAGATTACGCAATAATTGCAACGGAGGACACCAACCGGAGCACCTGGTAAATGTAGTCTCTTATGGTCAATCTTCCAATGATGTGCCTACAAATACGTCACAATGCAGCAGACACCTTGGGGAAACGACAGAAAGTGTAGGCTCATTCCTTGCGCATTCACAGCCATATAAGGAGACATTGGAACAAAGCGCATTCAAAATCTGGGTCATTTCCTGTTTGAAATTTCATCTTGGTTTCGCCTGTAGCATCAGTTCTGTGGCACTCACAGATAATATCTTTGCAGATTTGGAAACGTCAGAGTGTTTTCTTTCCAAAGCTGTCAATTATATGCATAGTCGAGCATCTTTTCGTGACAAAATATCTTGTTTAAAACGGGAACGTTTTTTTATCCATAAATTAAAAGAGCGCCCCCTATATCCAAGAAGTTATCACAGTGTCCAAAGAAGTGCCAAATGTATACAGAATGGTGTAGTCTGTGTAGAGGTGGATCAGAGAATCACCCACAGCAAGAGCGACATTGTTGATAAATACAGAGAAATGACTCGGCCCGAGAATTTAACCCTGTGACACCCCCATAGAGACTGCAAGAGGTCCGGACAACAGGCCCTCCGATTTGACACACTGAATTCTATCAAATAAGTAGTTGGTGAACCAGGCGAGGCAATCATTTGAGAAACCAAGGCTGTTAAGTCTGCCGATAAGAAAACGGGGATTGACAGAGTCAAACGCCTTGGCCAGGTCAATGAAGATGGCTGCACAGTACTATCGATGGCGGTTATGATGTCATTTCAGGACCTTGAGCGTGGCTGAGGTGTACCCGTGACCAGCTCTGAAACCAGATTGTATAGTGGAGAAGGTACGGTGGGATTTGAAATGGTCGGTGATGTTTGTTCAATTGGCTTTCGAAGACTTTAGAAAAGGTAGTGTAGGGAGTGTCTCCCCCTTTGAAGAGGGGAACGACCTCGGCCGCGTTCCAATCTTTAGGATCTCAGACGATACGAAAGAGGTTTAACAGACTAGTAATAGGGATTGCAACAATTTCTGAGGATAATTTTAGAAAGAGAGGGTCCAGATTGTCTAGCCCATCTGATTTGTAGGGATCCATATTTTGCAGCTCTTTCAGAACATCAGCAGTCTGGATTTGGGTGGAGAAATGCTTATTGAAATGCTTATTGAAATTCTCAATTATCTTGGATTTATCGGTGGTGACAGTGTTTCCTAGCCTCAGTGCAGTCGGCAGCTGGGAGGAGGTGCTCTTATTCTCCATTGACTTTAGTGTCCCAAAACCTTTGGGAATTAGTGCTGCAGGACGCAAATTTATGTTTGAAAAAGCAAGCCTTTGCTTTCTTAACTGACTGTGTGCATCAGTTCCTGACTTATCTGAAAAGTTGCATATCGTGGGGACTATGCGGTGCTAGTGCAGTACGCCACAGGATGTTTTTGTGCTGGTCAAGGGCAGTCAAGTCTGGAGTGAAGGGCTATATCTGTTCTTAGTTCTACATTTTTTGAAAGGGGCATGCTTATAAAGATGGTGAGGAAGGCACTTTTAAAGAACAACTAGGCATCCTCTACTGACGGGATGAGGTCAATATCCTTCCAGAATACTCGGGCCAGGTCGATTAGAAAGGCCTGCTTGCAAAAGTGTTTTAGGGAGCGTTTGACAGTCGAGGGGTGGTCGTTTGACCGCGGACCCATAACGGATGCAGGCAATGAGGCAGTGATCGCTGAGATCCTGGTTGAAAACAGCAGAGGTGTATTTAGAGGGCAAGTTGGTCAGGATGATATCTATGAGGGTGCCCATGTTTACGGATTTGGGGTTGTACCTGGTAGGTTCTTTGATAATTTGTGTGAGATTGAGGGCATCTAGTTTAGATTGTAGGACGGACGGGGTATTAAGCATATCCCAATTTAGGTCACCTTGCAGTACGAACTCTGACGATAGATTCTGACAAACTCTGACAATCAATTCAGCTCGTTTTATTCTGTGTTACATCATTCAACCCACATAATGCAAAGTGCATTTCATGTCCACCCCAAAAATATTATACCGAAGTTACTATTTTTAAATAATCAAACCAAAAACTCTCAAAAAGCACTAAATCACTCAGCACTACTTGGGGGATACCCACCTCCATACGGACAGACAGTACCACCACGCCCGGCCTACGCCCTGCACGGCCCCTCCACTACCCACATGGCAGCCTGGGTAAAGATGGCCAAGTGGTACAGAGAGGAGAGATGGGGAAGAGGAGAAGGAAAAGACAGGGAGGGGCAGAGACTGGGGATGTCTAGACGATTTGGAGGCAGACCGGTGTGCTTGCGTCTGTGTTGCATCATCCGTCACTGCCGGCAGTGCTCCTTTGTTCAGCGCATCTACATCCTTTAAATGGCAGGGTTCCCCAAACTTGCCCGCCCCCCCCCCCCTCTCCTCATCATCAAGCTTTGATTATTTGAATCAGCTGTGTATTGCTGAGGCAAAAACCAAAATGTGCAGCAGGGGGGGCCCCAGTACCGAGTTTGGTCCTCTATGGTGAAGTCATGATGTCATGGGTTTAAGTCCTGGGAAGCATCCTCACATAGATTGCCTTTCATTTGTGGAAAAATGAAGCAGTGTTAAATTTTAATTTTCATCCTTAATATTAAATATTGAAGACAGCTTAAAGTGAGGAATTTGAAATCCCAACAAGTTTCCGATGCCATTTTAGGACAGATGAAATGTTTAAGCAAAGCCAGTATGAAGGCTATAGCCCAAATACAATATGGAAGCTAGCCCAGTATGGGTCCAATACAGCATTACCGCCACAGAGGATTTGATGCTGCCCATGACTTATGACCTTTCCTCTGTACCTGTGTGTCTGACACCGTGTCAGAGTGTTGGAACCAGTGACCCTCAGTGTGCACCTTACAATCAAAGAACTGGGCCAAGCTATTTAGAGCTGCAGCAGACGTCTCACCCTGTGTTCACACAAACCTGCCAAGTCCTTCCCCTGACAAAGCAGACATGGGCGAGAGAGCGAAAGAGTGGGGGAGAGAGACTGGTAGGGGGATTGTTTAAGGTTATGAGCAAGCAGGAGAAGTAAAGTGGTTTACACACAGGTACAATGAGAGAAGGGAGAGAGCGGGAAGGAAAGCAATGGAGTGCAAAAGAGTGAGATCACAGGAGCTGCCAGCACCACGGGACTGCGGGTATATTCTCCCTGCATCCCTGTAGTGGCCTGATATGGGCTGCAGAGTAGAAGGGAAGAGAAAGAGGCATGATCTTTAAGAGAGGTTGGCACGTCCCAGGGATCAGAGTGCCAGGGCACCACCAGCCCTGCAGGCCTGACAGACAGAGTGGCTGGCTAACTAGGTCTATATATGGCCATTCTGTACAGCCCAGTAGAGGGAATCCTCCCCCACATACCACGCAAAGGCATAACTTAATGAATTCTTCAGGTTTTGTTTTTATCGCTATCATTCTCTTCTCAGACACACCGGAGGGCTCTCCATCCCATCTCTCAGTGCCAGCTGGTCTGGAGCCAAAGAAGAGATCAAACTGATCTGAGAATCCCATTGTGGAGTCAGTCAGTGCAGGAAGAGGCTTTCAGCCTACCACCAAAGTGGGACTAGGAGGTCAATGCCTCTGTAGTAGTAGGCGAAATGATTAATGTATGTAATATGAAAACACTGCAAATACAACAACTAACTGTATTGAGACATAGGACCACTAGATACAGTCTGGATCAACCATACAAAGCTGTGCACATCTGAGACCAGCATGGACACTGACGACAGTCTCCTTAAATGAGGCAATTGCCAATTGTTCAGTGGCTAGGGGAGCACCATGAAGATACCGGATGCTGAAGATGGGGTTGGCTGGGGAGGAAGAACCATCGCCACTTTGTGGGTAATGAGAAGACGACCGAGTTCCCACAAACACTACGTCAATGACGTTCAGGGAGATTGAAGTGCTGCAGCAAGCCATTACCACCAAGTATGTCTTTAGCCTCCCTCTTATTTTAATGCTTTTACTGGGACTAGTACCAGGGTTTATCATAAGCAATTCATTAAGAAATGTTGAGAGCCAGGAGGAGGGGGGCGCTGGCAGTAAGATTCGGTATACAATGTGATGGGGGAAATAGCCTAAGCCATTGCATCCACAACTAAAGGATCAGCCATTTTGAAATGTTTAGTGTAACATTATAGCAGCACAACATTGCCCATTTTGAAAAGGGGCCTCATGTAAAAATGTTAGTGAGAACCAGTATCTAATAGCTTTCATTCCAGTGCAAGGTGAGAATTAGGGCTGTTAATGGTTAAGTGCTGTTGAAACTACATTTTACTGGTCTTGCTTTTCAGTCTATTGTTTTATTTGCATAATTTAGTGGAATTAAATTAGTGCATGTGCATTTTCATTATACGTCATGTATCTTATCACATGCGCACAGCATACAAAGCCTAGTTTGAGGAGCGGAATAGCCCATCACCTGTCAGACAGCGTAAGAGAACCTCAAAAAACTGGTACTGAACTGTAACGTGGGGTTTTAGAAGCCCTGTCATTGCGCAACAAATTATTCTAAATGCAATCACGCACCATTTTCTGTTGTTAAGATGGCCAATATTAAAAATTAGCTGCTATTTTTATTTCTCAATCTCAACTCGTAATTCAAGCTCGTTTGCCATTCGCGTGCATAGGCTATAGTCAACGGTAGGCAGGCTATCAATGCGTCACCTACCACCACGCAACGTGAGCTTCAGGCAGTATAATTGTTTGAAACGAGAGGTTGACCGATTAATTAGGGTCGATTTCAAGTTTTCATAACAATCGGTAATCTGCCTTTTTGGACGCCGATTACATTGCAATCCACGAGGAGACTGCGTGGCAGGCTGACCACCTGTTACACAAGTGCAGCGTCAAAAGGAGCCACGGTAAGTTGCTAGCTAGCATTAAACTTATCTTATAAAAAACTATCACTTAACATAAATCACTAGTTAACTACACATGGTTGATTATATTACTAGTTTAACTAGCTTGTCCTGCGTTGCATATATTCAATGCGGTGCCTGTTAATTTATCATCGAATCCCAGCCTACTTCGCCAAACGGGTGATGATTTAACAAAAGCACATTTGCGGGGAAAAAAGCACATTCGTTGCACAAATGTACCTAACCATAAACATAAATGCCTTTCTTAACCTGTAGTGACGCCCAGCCCGTGAACGGGACCGTTGTAATCATCTGACACTAATTAGCATAACGCAACGGACATAAATCTTCCTAGAAAATATTCCTGTTCATGAAAATCACAAGTGAAATATATTGGAACACAGCTTAGCCTTTTGTTAATCACCCTGTCATCTCAGATTTTCAAAATATGCTTTACAGCCAACGCTAGACAAGCATTTGTGTAAGTTTATCATAGCCTAGCATAGCATTATGCCTTGCTAGCAGCAGGAAAACTTGTCACGGAAATCAGAAAAGCAATCAAATTAAATCGTTTACCTTTGATGAACTTCGGATGTTTTCACTCACGAGACTCCCAGGTAGACAGCCAAAGTTCATTTTTTCCCAAAAGATTATTTTTGTAGGCGAAATAGCTCTGTTTGTTCTTCACGTTTGGCTGAGAAATCGCGGTCACCACAATGCCGAAAAATAAAAATAAATAAAAAATATTACAAATTAGCTCCATAATATCGACAGAAACATGGCAAACGTTGTTTAGAATCAATCCTCAAGGTGTTTTTCTAATATCTATTCGATAATATATCCGTCGGGACAATTACTTTTTCTCTAGGACCAATTGGAGTAATGGCTACCTCTGCACTTTATGCGAGAATCTCTCTCGGAGCCACCATGTGACCACTTACGCAATGTGCCCCCATACGGCTATTCTTCAACAAAACTACGTCACAATGCTGTAGACACCTTGGGGAATACGTAGGAAGTGTAAGCTCGTTGATGGTACATTCACAGCTGAATAGGGAGTCATTGGAACGCAGCTCTTTCAAAACCTGGGGCACTTCCGGATTGGATTTTTCTCAGGCTTTCGCCTGTAACATCAGTTCTGTTATACTCACAGACAATATCTTTACAGTTTTGGAAACATTAGAGTTTTCTATCGAAAGCTGTCAATTATATGCATATTCTAGCATCTTTTCCTGACAAAATATCCCGTTTAAAACGGGAATGTTTTTTTCCCAAAAATGAAAATACTGCCCCCTAACACCAAGAGGTTTTAAAATCAATACACAGAAGTATATTTTTTTAAGCCTGCAGATTTGGTTCAAATAAATGCATGTTAGCAGGCAATATTAACTAGGAAAATTGTGTCACTTCTCTTGCGTTCAGTGCAAGCAGAGTCAGGGTATATGCAACAGTTTGAGCCACCTGGCTCGTATCGAACTGTGTTTCTTCCTAACAAAAAAAGTAATTAATTTGCCAGAATTTTACATAATTATGACATAACATTGAAGGTTGTGCAATGTAACAGCAATATTTAGAGACTTAGGGTTGCCACCCGTTCGACAAAATACGTAATGGTTGCGTATTTCACTGAAAGAATAAATGTTTTGTTTTCGAAATGATATGTGATTTAATATGGTCAAATCCGGAAACTAAGGCTCGTATTTCTGTGTGTTATTATATTATAATTAAGTCTATGATTTGATATTTGATAGAGCAGTCTGACTGCGTGATGATGGCAGCAGGCTCGTAAGCATTCATTCAAACAGCACTTTCCTGCCTTTGCCAGCAGCTCTTCACAATGCTTGAAGCACAGCGCTGTTTATGACTTCAAGCCTATCAACTCCCGAGATTAGGCTGGCAATACTAAAGTGCCTATAAGAACATCCAATAGTCAAAGGTATATGAAATAAATGAGAGAGTGAGAAATAGTCGACGCGTCATAATTCCAATAACTACAACTTAAAACTTCTTAACTGGGAATATTGAAGAACAGGGATTGAACCACCAGCTTTCATATGTTGTCATGTTCTGAGCAAGGAACTTGAACATTAGCTTTTTTTAAACCTTTTTTTTTTTTTACATGGCACATATTGCACTTTTACTTTCTTCGCCAACACTGTTTTTACATTATTTAAACCAAATTGAACATGTTTCATGATTTATTGGAGACTAAATTGATTTTATGTATTATATTAAGTTAAAATAAAAGGGTTCATTGTCCATTCAGTATTTTGGTAATTGTCATTATTACAAATATATATATAAAAATTGGCCGATTATAATCGGCCGACCTCTACTTGAAACCTACATTTTACTTCAAATAATAACAAGGCATGATTTACCTTGCTTCAATGTAGCCTAGCGAAACCATCCTAGTGGTTGCTATTAGATTCCCCATATTTCAAAGGGAGTTATCACACAGTTTTGAGCGATAGTTTTAATCAGTATTTGTTCCATTTGGTCCGGTTGGTTTCACATTGCCAAATGAACAGAAATTTAAAATAAATTTTAAAAAATAAAAAATAAAAAAAACACTTCAGGGGAAATCTACCCTTTTTCTTTCTACATGTCCTTGTTTTGTATGTCGTGTTTTGTATTATTTGTTTTGCACCCAGAACTCTGGTTCTTGTTGTTCCTGTATGCTCTTTTATGTTTAGATAACAATTGTATACCTGTCTTGTATACCTATACACCATTCTTGTGTGTTTAATAAAAAATATTTGTAGAAAAAAAAAAAACTTCATCCAAGTCATACGTTTATTGGACAAATATGCTGAGGTTAAATACATTTCTGAGTATCGTGATGCATCCCTTGTGTGTCCAAATCTTCATATTACTTTTGTTTTGGTATTCCAACAACATGCGGGAGAAAACAGCGTAATGGCCACTCTGCTACCTGAATAGTCTATATTCAGCAGCCTAGATCCCCGGTACTGCCCTCATCTCCCCTAACCCGCTACTCACAATGTTTCAGAGATGTCAAGTTATGATGTCAAACAACCAATAATGCGTGACTCTGGTTCATTTTCTGCATTTGGTCTGGACTGCGTTCTCACCTGCAGCGAACCACACCACCGTACTAATTGAAACAGACCGAAACCACCCTTTTAGAGCGAACCACCGTGCGTTGCTTAGTACCAATAGAGTTCACACCAGTCCAAACGAACCAAACTAAGTGAGTAAACGAAACAGTTTGAACCCCCCCCCTAGTTTCTAACAGACGTTCATCTCTCACATATGGAATCGCTCGCATTAGGTGAGCTGTTTAGAACGGTTTTCCCGACAATTACATTTTGGCAAAAAATGGAAAATGACATTTTAATAGCTGCGTCATTACTGGAATTGCACGTTCAATAATAGGCTATAAATCCTTTTGACTGCGCGACGATGGGCTTGTTGCACGTTTCCATTAAGCGCTTAATGAAAAATGTCCGTTCCTTACGGTTTTGAATATTTTTTTTACATTTGTTGGCCAGGTAATGAGGGTGGGTTAGTCGGTAGCAATTATTAACGAAATTTGCATCCCTAGTGAGCATATAACATTGTCATCTTCCCTTGACTGTCACACCCACACTGACAGTTTCAAGTCTTATCGGAGGTCATTCAGCTGGTTGCCCAAGACAATCTAAACCTGAGCTACCACTGAGTTTAACAGTAAGGTCCAAAGCCCCAGACAACAATCACTGCCACCTTGCCTCTGCTGCTGTGATTGGCTGCAGGCATTTGAATCCAGAAGAGCCACATCGTGCAGCAAGGGGCTGTGATATGGCATTTCAGCTCTTAGAGTGTCTGCAATCCGCTTCTGTCAAAAGCTCCAAATGAAAAGGTCAGCCATTCAGTGGAGGTACTGCATGTCACCTGGGCTAGCTGCATCAAACAGGCTGTGGCGACTGGTTCCGAGACAGTGTCACAAAAACATACCTACAAAACAAACCGTTTGAAAACGAAAATATCAAACAGAAGGAAAGGGGGCAGATGAGTTAGACAACAACAAAAAGTATGCATTTCAAAACTGTAATTCAATGCAAGAAATTGTCCTGGGCCTTCTGAATAGAAGAAATAGACTGTGCTTGATTGTCTTATTGTGAGAGGTTTGAATGGGTGAAAAACTGCTTTGCAAAGAAGAAGAAAAGCCTCACAGAAAGAGATAGAAAGTTATATTTCCGGAACAGGGCTAGTTGATTATTCAGCATTTGAGACCCGACTAATAAACACATCCTTTCAGTGGGTCTGGTGGTGGTTCCCAAAGAAAGCCAGACACACATAGACAAAACCAGCTTTGTAATGAAGCTGCCTGGCCATGCAGGCTCTGTCTGGGGCCCAGGACAGCTGCTCTTCCTCCACCAGTTCCAGCTAGCACCCCTCATTTTTTATTTTTTTATTTCAACTTTATTTAACCAGGTAGGCTAGTTGAGAACAAGTTCTCATTTGCAACTGCGACCTGGCCAAGATAAAGCATAGCAGTGTGAGCATACAACACAGAGTTACACATGGAGTAAACAATTAACAAGTCAATAACACAGTAGAAAAAAAGGGGAGTCTATATACAATGTGTGCAAAAGGCATGAGGAGGTAGGCAAATAATTACAATTTTGCAGATTAACACTGGAGTGATGAATGATCAGATGGTCATGTACGGGTAGAGATATTGGTGTGCAGAAGAGCAGAAAAGTAAATAAATAAAAACAGTATGGGGATGAGGTAGGTGAAAAGGGTGGGCTATTTACCAATAGACTATGTACAGCTGCAGCGATCGGTTAGCTGCTCAGATAGCTGATGTTTGAAGTTGGTGAGGGAGATAAAAGTCTCCAACTTCAGCGATTTTTGCAATTCGTTCCAGTCACAGGCAGCAGAGTACTGGAACGAAAGGCGGCCAAATGAGGTGTTGGCTTTAGGGATGATCAGTGAGATACACCTGCTGGAGCGCGTGCTACGGATGGGTGTTGCCATCGTGACCAGTGAGCTGAGATAAGGCGGAGCTTTACCTAGCATGGACTTGTAGATGACCTGGAGCCAGTGGGTCTGGCGACGAATATGTAGCGAGGGCCAGCCGACTAGAGCATACAAGTCGCAGTGGTGGGTGGTATAAGGTGCTTTAGTGACAAAACGGATGGCACTGTGATAGACTGCATCCGTCTAACTGATAGGTTAACCTAACCATGTTACTGCACTGACCTATCATTGGTGTCAGGCAGCTGATGAGGTAACAAGTACAAATACACACAAAAGTATGTGGACACCCCTTCAAATGAGTGGATTCGACATTTCAGCCACACCAGTTGCTGACAGGTGTATAAAATCAAGCATACTGCCATGCAATCTCCATAGACAAACATTGGCAGTAGAATGAACTTACTACAGAGATCAGTGACTTTCAACGTGGCACCGTCATAGGATGACACCTTTCCAACAAGTCAGTTCGTCAAATATCTGCCCGGCTAGAGCTGCCCCCGTCAACTGTAAATGCTGTTATTGTGAAGTGGGTATGTCAAAACGCAACAACGGCTTAGCCGCAAAGTGGTAGGCCACACAATCTCAGAAGGGGACCGCCTAGTGCTGAAGTGCGTAAAAACTGCTGGCCCTCAGGAGCATCATGAAATGGGTTTCCATGGCCAAGCAGCCACACACAAGCCTAAGATAACCATGCGCAATGGCATAGGCTGGAGTGGTGTAAAGCTTGCCTCCATTGGACTCTGGAGCAGTGGAAACAATCTCTGGAGTGATGAATCACGCTTCACCACCTGGCAGTCAGGACAAATCTGGGTTTGGCGGATCCCAGGAGAACGATAACTGTAAAGTTTGGTGGAAGAGGAAAAACCGCCTGGTGGTATTTTTCATGGTTCGGTTAGGCCCTTCAGTTCCAGTGAAGGGAAATCTTAACACTACAGCACACAATGGCATTCTAGACAATTAGGTGCTTCCAACTTTATGGCACCAGTTTGGGGGGAGGCCCTTCCCCATTTCAGCATGACAAATCGAGGTCCATACAGAAATGGTTTGTTGATCGGTGTGGAAGAACTTGACTGGCCTGCACAGAGCCCTGACCTCAACCCCACCGAACACATTTGGGATGAATTGGAATGCCGACTGCAAGCCAGGCCTAATCGCCCAACATCAGTGCTCGACATCACGAATGTTCTTGTTGGTGAATGATTGCAAGTCCCCGCAGCAATGTTCCAACATTTGGTGGAAAGCCTTCCCAGAAGAGTGGAGGCAGTCATAGCAGCAAAAGGGGGACCAACTCCATATTAATGCCCATGATTCTGCTATGAGATGTTCAACAAGCAGGTGTCCACATACTTTTGTTCATGTAGTGTACATAACTGGGCTACATATTAGCCTAGTTTATAACGTGCAGTTCACAGTACAGTCTCACTAAAGGGGAATATTTGATTTAAACAAACTGCCTTTATTTGGCATGACAATTATGTAGGTTAGAGGTTGGCATACAGTAAACCTCTGACATCCAATGGCTTTTCGACGGTCTGTTGTGAAAATGTACAGCAAACCAGAGCATGTAGACCTGTCTGCAGAATAGCATATGAGGACGTATGAATCAGGAGCAAACTACAACCCCATGGTTCTCCATCTTTCAAATCAGCACAGACGAGTTGGCTTTGCTTGGAATCATTAGACCAAGGGATGTCCTCCATTTTGCTTTACTAAACAGGCACATACACAGCCAGCCCGGGGCCCTCTTGCCCGACGTCCATTCTATTCCCGTGCAGTGTGGTAGTGGCTCATGCTCTGCCTGACTATAAATGGCGAAAGATAGCATTTAATAGCTCATAATATGAGCCTTTGATGTAAACATTTTAATGCCCATTTGAGCCTTTGATGTAAACGTTTTTACGCACCAATTCCAATAAACTCTGTAGTCTAACATTTGGTGAAATTTAGAAAGAGCAGTAAAGAGAATGAAAGTGAGTGACAAAAGCCTAAAAGTAAATCATTCTCTCCACATACACCCATGAAGCCATCTGTTCATGGAAGGAAGACGTTTGCTAGCAAGTTTTCCATTACAAACGGGGTCACATGACCAAAAGAAAACAGCATTGGTCTTTAAAGCCCTCTGTTCCACAGGGTTGGATCAGCTGAATGGGTCTGCTTTTACGTTTGAACATCCAGACTACCACTGTTGATTCTCCTCAGTCGGGAGTCCAGACTACCCTGTTCCTGAGAGCTAAGAGAATAGACACAGGCAGGAGGGACACCGCAGCCCCTGTGAACCACCCTGCTTAACAGGCTTTCCAGTTGTTTTCAAGCTGCTCTGCTACAGTCTTGCTAGCCTGACTGTTTGAAAGAAGGGGTTAACACAGGCCAGGCCTTCCAATGGACAGGAAAGTACAGGGAAGAGAGGCAGGTCACCAATAGTGGGTCAGACTCATCCTCAAAATCCGAAAGAAGGAACCCACTAAATTCTCCAAAAAGGTCAAGTTCAACAATTACTTTAAACAGTCACCATGATCATTTTCACAGAGAAACATGACACCAAGAAACAGATGGTTGAGAGAGGGGAAAAGGCCTGCTGTGTAACACATGATATTTTACTTAACCAAATTGTCTATGAAGCAAGGCCTAGTCTGGATCATCAGGCAGCAGTAGTCGATTCCCTTTCCCCCTCTCTCCGCAGCAGGATGTGATGTAGGACATGTGCTGCACTTTATAAACACTCATAGCAACACTGGTCTGCAAACCCAGTTGCCATTTACTTCTAAACACATCTATAATATTAATGGAAAATAAGATGTGTTTTTTTTCCCAATTTGGAAACAACTGAGCGTACAGGCCTAGCCCGGATAGAAGATGAGAAACAGGGGAGCTTGGGCTAATGGAGTGGTGCATGGATTGGTGTGGTGCATATTTCACCAAAGATGTTTTTACAAGCAATAATACACAGAGGGGCATCATCATCTTTACCAATCCAACCAGGGATTATAGGGGTGCAATGACAGAAACATCCTGATGAGACATCTTGACATGAATCTAATCCATCACACAGGCATGACATCTGGATCACTTCGATGTTCAATGCCAAAACTGCATCAATGTCACGTTAGCTACCTAGTGTCAGAAAATATTATCGAAGATTAGGCCACCGATGAATTAAATATATATACATATATACGATAGAGTAACAAACCTTGTATACTTGTCCATAGGTGCCATTTCCGACCACTTCCACCAATTCAAAAATCCCTGCTGGATCCTGAAACGAGTCAAAAAATATATTTTTTTACACAACCATAATATCTTTTTGAAAATGCTTTTGAATAATTGTTGCAAAAATGGGACCTAGATTAACGCAGCTGTTGCGCCCTGATCTCCACAACCGTCCAAATGCATTTCGAACAAAGGAAAGCCAGGCAGCACGACAGCTTTCTCTCGATCCGAATAATAAATAAATAAGTCTCCCAGCAATGGTAACCCCGAAAATGTATCCATATTTTATTGGGTAAAAATGTTTGCTTTGTTTTATATAACGTTAACTCACTGTAGTGGAATAGATTACATCTGGGGGTAGCCTAATCTTTAAATAAAAGGCACTGCCCTTGTCCACCACTCACCCGCAATGAAGCCAGGTCTATTTCGACCAGACTTTTAGCCGGAGAGTCGTTCGCCATCTTTTAAATATAAACCGATCCTTCCTTCGCGTTGTGGAATCTTTGACTTGGTATCATTTGCGGTGCCTCCTTGTAGAAAAATAACCCCTCGAGTATTCCTCTTTGTGGTCCGCTACTGTTGTCGAGGACACTAGGCTACTCCATGTTGAGGTGGCAGCTCGGCCCTTCACTCGCTCAACTCCCAGTTCTGCTCCTCCTCGCTCCCTGGCTAGTGAGAACCGCACAAACACAGGAAGCCGGTCGGGAATCAGAGGAGGGGCAGGGGCCTTGATGCAATAACCGGGGAGTGGTGATTATTCAGTCAAGAAATAGAGATACAAAACTATTTCTCTTCTTCTCTGTCTCATCTAGTCAACGGCCCCTCAAAAAATAAGAATTACTTTTTTTTTTTCATTTGAAACGAAGGATGTCTGTAAAGAATAGGTGCGAGAGAAAAGGCGAGGCAGGCCTCTATCGCACAGAATCATGGACATGCGCACTTGAGCCATCGGTGTCAATATTCGTAATCATGGGTGTGGCAAGGGAACAATCGAACGAGGCTGAGCGGAATGTGCACTGAAACGTCATTATTTGCTATGTACTACCGCATTAGGTTACCTTCAATGAGAGTCGTCTATACATCGTCGTTTGGGCGCCATGTGCTGTCCCACATAATAAATAATTGTCTATATTTAGTTAATAGGAAATGTACACACTGCTGACGGTGTACTGTATTGGGTGAGTCTCGACCCCTCATGCTAAAGCAGAACTTCAGGGTGATATTTCCCCTACCTGCTTCCTTTACTCACTTCCATTTTTCGTCATTACTGATATGTATGCAGCTGATCCTGTCTCAGTCAGTGGGCATCTGGCCAAAGTACCCCTGATGTTAGCCTCATATTCAGGCAACTTTCTATGGTTGCCCCCTGCTTCCTAACATCAGCGTGGTAACTCACACATGTATTTTTTTGTGGTAACTCACATATGGAGCCTGTTCTGTCCTACTATAGATCATGTGATCTGTGTGCATTCTATACAAAATGGCTAGCAACAATGTTCCTTGTGAAGGAGCCGGCCTCACCCCATGCACATCAAGGAGTTAAAATAACAACTGGACAGATAAAAATGGTCAGAATTCAATAAATATTTATTAGGCTATAAAACAGATGGTTCAAGAGACCATGCTGAAGGGTTATTAAAACAACAAATACCTTTCCCACATTGCATATAGAATGTCTACCTCTGCAAAGCATTATTTTCACACTGTTCAAACAGACCCCCTTTCAAGACACAAACCAATTAAGATCTGGTTTGGCCAATTAGTATGCGTGGCCAACACACTCAAATTGAGGAGACAATTGACTGTTGAGGATGAAGTTTATGGTAAATGTATAACTATATGGAATAGTTTTAATAATAAACATGTTGGGCCCAATTAACAAAATCCCACATTTAAAAAGGTACAAGTTAAGATTAATTGAATGCAATAAAATGCCATTTTCACATTCTTGTTACCAAAAATGTAGTGAGCAATTTCTGCAAATGTGTCTGGGACACAGGTTGGTGGCACCTTAATTGGGGAGTACAAGCTCGTGGTAATGGCTGGAACAAAATCAGTGGAACGGTATCAAATACCTCAAACACATGGTTTGAAGCCATTATTATGAGCTGTCCTCCCCTCAGCAGCCTCCACTGGTCTGGGCGAACGAAGGCGTGTGTTTATCGAGAGGGTTTGGCTAATGAATCAATTGGGGGAGACTCCAAATCATTCCAACATGGTGATGACAAAGCACAGAGGTGACTCATTGTCTACAAATATGTGTCGTTTCCGGTTCTGACTTCATAGTATCCCAAATGACTCACCTGACTGCATCTCCTAGATCTGACTGTGTGAGTGAGATACAGTGTCACAGAAGCTTTTAATGTGGTGACCACAGAGTACACCCGTCCTTACAATTTGCAAAATGGCATATTTTGTGCCTTTGCCCAGGAAAGAGACCCACTGTGTGATTTTGGAATAGACTCATGTAGATAACTATGAAGGCGAGTGTCTATGCATGCCTCACAACAGAACAGTGGAAAGAAACACCACGTGGCCTCATTGTTACTGTACAGTACACCACATCAAACTCATTCCAGAGTGCCGAGTGTCTGCAGCTTTTCGCTCCACCCTTGTACTTGATTGATGAATTAAGGTCACTAATAAGGAAGGAGCTCCCCTCACCTGGTTGTGTAGGTCTTAAAAAAACAAAAAAATCTGCAGTCACTTGGCCCTCTGTAGAATGAGTTTGACACCCCTGCTGTACAGCATCCAAAGATTAACATTCCCTTAAGGGACTGCCACCCTGTGAATCTTTGGTGCTACTACAATGTCTGTTCTGCTGCTATTTTTCTCTTGCTTGCATCAAGTGCTCCCTCGTGCCATAATTACCAATATACAGTAGAACATATTATTCCAGTAAGGGATGGTGTGCATTAATCTTAATTATGTGTCCCATAGAAAAATGCTACATTTCTGTACCAGAAAATTGTGTTCACATGACAAATAGTAGAAAAAAAAACATATTGCAAAAATAATTTAAGGCCTCTTGTACACAGGTCAACAATAAAACAAGATTAACCTAATGTACCACACATAAACATGACAAAACTGGACATAATGGAATTGACCCAAAGATATGTGTGCAAACATGACACTCATTTATGTGTTTTGGTTGGGTAGGGCTAGTCCATCGATCCTTTTTGTAAGACTCAAGTAAAAACCCATTCCTGAGATCATGAACAACACTGGTAAATCATTCCCACTATTTGAGGCTAGAGCTTCTGAGTAAAATTTAGTTTCTCCCTTCTTCTCCAGGGCCCAGTTTTCCAAAAATGATCTATCTGGATTTAGTCTATCGGATAGTATTAAATGCATAGAAATATAATTAATAGAACAGAAAAATAACTGACTTCAACGGGGACTCCTGCTATATTCATTATATATTTATATTATGCATTTAATCCTAGCTGATAGGCGACATCCAGATTGTCAAAAGTTATCTAACTGGGCCCAGATTATTCTAAACTGATCCCCTCCAGGGGGGGGCCACTACAGTGATGATGCTGCTGCTGCTGAGGAAGATGGTCGCCGTGTTGGCGGGTGTTTGCGTGTGACGAGGCTAAGCACCCGGCGGGTGGTGCTGAGGCGCTCTCGGAGGGTGGTCATGGCCAGGATGCTTAGCTGGGCTCTCTTCTCCAGGGGCAGTACAGCCAGCAGCCACCAACACCATGCAGGACCACTGACACTCCCCTGAGAACACAGAGGCAGAGTGTGGTAGGGTTAGAGAAGATGGGACACAGAATTATTCCATATTACAATCAACAGTGTCTACTGCCAAGTTGCCACTGTTTATTAGTTTAATCAGATTTTATAAAAGGTGAATTCTTAGATGAGCAGATACTGGGATTTAGATTTAGCTGGGTGGATCTATAGGGTCCGATCTTATTCCTGACCAGGCAATGAAACCAGGAAAAACTCGGAACCCTAGTTCTACTGTATGGATCTGCTGACTGTTTCTTACCTGGATGTCACAGTGTTTTACAGGCAGCTTTCCAAAGTGACTGACGATCTGGTTCTTCATGTTGTCTTTGAGGGAGGTGAACCAGGTGCTGGCCTGCTCGTACACACAGTCATGCAGCTTCTGCAGCTCCGCCAGCTCCTCTCCCTCCACCTTCTGGTCCTCCAGGTGCTTTATCTTGGCTGTGTTGTAGCCGTCACGGTGGCCGTGGCTCAGCACCTTGAAGCGGGACACTCCGACCGTGTCGACCACCAAGCGCCCGTCTGGTTGGAACTTCACGTCTTTCACCTCCAACATGCAGCCGTAGTCTGCGAAGCTGTGGTCAGGGAAACGCAGGGTATACAAATGTAGGATCTAATTTTGAGCCAGTTTGCCACAGCAGAAAAATTATTCTGCAAGCAACTGGAAATGGGAATTATTATGTGGATTATAATTCATGGACATTTTTGTAGGGGGTGATAAAGTTTTAGATTAGGGCAAATCAAGTCAAATTTACAAACTTTAGAAGCCTTTTTAAAACTCCAAATACACTACAAGTTTGCATTTCCCGCTGTGCAGGGATATTCTCTGCAACAAAAGAGTGATCAAATTAAGATCCTACATCTGTATTAGCCATTTGCTCACATTAATCTGTTGGAGTGAAAGTGTGGGGGTTAGGCTAGTGTAGTGGAGGTAGTTCACAGAGCTACACCTGTGTGGATGAGTAACTATACCAGAAACCTGTTAGCACTCAGATAAAGTGTATAGGGTATGCTTTAGTTCAGCTGGCTAACATGATCTTGATTTGAGTGGCAAACATAGGTTTGCTACCCTTTTGGTTAAACTAGTGTCAAGGTGTTTTGATGGCTGTGTGTGCACAGGTTAAACTAGTGTCAAAGTGTTTTGATGGCTGTGTGGGCACAGGTGTAAAACCTCCACTCACCCTTTGATGTCATCAGCGATGCACATTCCAAACTGCTTGGTTCCCGTCTCCATAGAGCGTCGGATCATCAGCCTATAACACGGCTCGAAGACTTGCAGGGGGCAGGTGATTGTGGGAAATGCCATGGTGCAGATGAAGATGGGCACTTCCTGGGTCAAGCTGCAGAGAGAATAAAACGTGGGTTAAACCACTAAATATGATATTCTGCCCAAATAATATTGTATCATAATGATTGATTCTAAAACATTGTCAGACATTTTGTTTTGAGAAGGGGTTAGGGGCTGAAATGTGATGAGGCCTGACTCACTTTGACAGCTCTGCTATTTCTTCCTGGTGTACCTTGCTCCTCTCAGCCAGCTCCTCAGACAGGTAGCGCTGCAGCACCTCCTCCATCAGCAGGGTCTTATGGTACCCTCTAGTGGCCAGGTACTGAAATTACAACAGGTTCAATTAGATAACAAGGGAAATTTGGGTCATAACTACTTTCTTAACTCCTGTTGTCTTTCAGTAATAGGTATTCATTTCCAATAGTAGTGAAGACTGGTCTGTGTGGTGACTATTTACCTCTGTAATGTTCTCTTTACACAGGGGGCAGTTGGGGTTGTGGTCCAGACAGCGCTCAAGACACTTCATGCAGAAGGTGTGTCCACAGGGGGTGGTGACTGGCTCGTAGAACAGCCTGGAGAAAAGGCATGGGGGAGGGATGTTTTAATAACTACGTAGGGAGAACTGGACCTACAGACAGGGTGTGTGTGTGTGTGTGTGTGTGTTTGACTTACCTCATACAAACAGAGCAGTCCATGTCAGAGCTATCCAGGAGCTGAGGGGACACCTCTCTCCTCTCACTGCAACAAGCAGCAGGCATCTGGGATGAGCTTGACTCATCTGAACACAAGACTCAAACAAATACATTGACATTATATTATTGCTGAGGTTTCTATACGTTTCTAATGATTTCATTCACGCAACACAAAGATACTTTGTAAGATTTTTGTTCAGTACTATTACTTTAAAATTCTACTTTTTGGCAACGATAAATAATTACCAAATGGAATGGGAGGGGTTGGATTGGGTACCTTTTCTGGGGAGCTTGTTGGGGGGTGCAGAGCCTTGGGGCTCGTCTGAGAACTTCCTCTTTAGGCCAGGGGGGAGAGGTAAGGCAGCCACGACAGAAGCTAGGGTCTTGGAATCCTCACATGAGGACTTGGTCTCTGCCCCAGTGTCAGACAAACTGTCTCTACGGCCAATAGGGGTTTGGCTCCATCTACGAGGGGTGGAATGGAGGGAGCCGAGGAGAAGGGAGGCTGGTTTGAGGTAGGGGGTGGGGCCTGTTTGGTGGGGGTGGGGTGATGACGTGGGGAGACCGTCCGTCTTGAACACAGAGAACATCTCACTCAGCATCTACAGGGGGAAAGAGACATAAGACAGTGACTGGCAGTTATCGCAGTCAATCGGGCACACAAGTAGTTGTGTAACTGGTTTGGTGAACTAACTTCAATGCTATAGAAACACAGTGGAGTCGCTTAACTTTTGCGTTTCCAGCTTGACTGACGTCCAGTCTGGCTTCAGAGCCAGACAGTAGAAGTATTCTTGCAGGGCCTCTTCATTATAACCGGCTTTGTTCAGAGCCAGGGCCTTCACGTAGTGAGCCTGAGAACACAAAACCCAAGTACCACAGCAGGTTTTTATTTTTATTTTATTTCACCTTTATTTAACCAGGTAGGCTAGTTGAGAACAAGTTCTCATTTGCAACTGCGACCTGGCCAAGATAAAGCATAGCAGTGTGAGCATACAACAAAGAGTTACACATGGAGTAAACAATTAACAAGTCAATAACACAGTAGAAAACGAAGGGGGGGTCTATATACAATGTGTGCAAAAGGCATGAGGAGGTAGGCAAATAATTACAATTTTGCAGATTAACACTGGAGTGATAAAAGATCAGATGGTCATGTACAGGTAGAGATATTGGTGTGCAGAAGAGCAGAAAAGTAAATAAATAGAAACAGTACGGGGATGAGGTAGGTGAAAAGGGTGGGCTATTTACCAATAGACTATGTACAGCTGCAGCGATCGGTTAGCTGCTCAGATAGCTGATGTTTGAAGTTGGTGAGGGAGATAAAAGTCTCCAACTTCAGCGATTTTTGCAATTCGTTCCAGTCACAGGCAGCAGAGTACTGGAACGAAAGGCGGCCAAATGAGGTGTTGGCTTTAGGGATGATCAGTGAGATACACCTGCTGGAGCGCGTGCTACGGATGGGTGTTGCCATCGTGACCAGTGAGCTGAGATAAGGCGGAGCTTTACCTAGCATAGACTTGTAGATGACCTGGAGCCAGTGGGTCTGGCGACGAATATGTAGCGAGGGCCAGCCGACTATAGCATACAAGTCGCAGTGGTGGGTAGTATAAGGTGCTTTAGTGACAAAACGGATGGCACTGTGATAGACTGCATCCAGTTTGCTGAGTAGAGTGTTGGAAGCCATTTTGTAGATGACATCGCCGAAGTCGAGGATCGGTAGGATAGTCAGTTTTACTAGGGTAAGCTTGGCGGCTTGAGTGAAGGAGGCTTTGTTGCGGAATAGAAAGCCGACTCTTGATTTGATTTTCGATTGGAGATGTTTGATATGAGTCTGGAAGGAGAGTTTGCAGTCTAGCCAGACACCTAGGTACTTATAGACGTCCACATATTCTAGGTCGGAACCATCCAGGGTGGTGATGCTAGTCGGGCATGCAGGTGCAGGCAGCGACCGGTTGAAAAGCATGCATTTGGTTTTACTAGCGTTTAAGAGCAGTTGGAGGCCACGGAAGGAGTGTTGTATGGCATTGAAGCTTGTTTGGAGGTTAGATAGCACAGTGTCCAAAGACACTGTGCTATTAACTTACACAAAAACATTTGGGTAAATGTGTTAATGTCAGGAAACAGTTGAGTGTTTCCTTACCTTGGGAGAGAGGGGCGTCAGTCGACACATGGCGTCTCCATCCTGTAGGGCCTGTCTGAAGTTGCTCATCTCCATATGCAGCTCTGCCCGTCGGCCCAGCAGCCTACACATAGAAGGGGCTGTGAGGA
Source organism: Oncorhynchus kisutch (assembly GCF_002021735.2). Lineage (NCBI taxonomy): Eukaryota > Metazoa > Chordata > Actinopteri > Salmoniformes > Salmonidae > Oncorhynchus > Oncorhynchus kisutch. Next base: position 6,430,552 of record NC_034178.2, on the reverse strand, counting down.
GAGAACATGATGCAAACATTAGCTAAGAGTCAGATTCAGCTTAAGTTATTCACATATCTCCAGCACCCTCCATTGCTCGTGTTCAGTACCTTAAAAACCAGTATAAAACCAGGCTGTATGGGTTTGAAGACAGTTAATTATTAGTTTGTCATTGAGATGTCATTACTTGACAGCTTTACCTGTATTCATTACCCTTTCAAGGGAATTGTCAAAGGGTAATGTGTTACCTACATATTCAACCTATAAACAGTTACGCAAATGATGACAAGCTGTAAGTAGAGCAGAATATTATTTCAGAAGATCCAGGTCATATGGAACTAGTTCTGGGCTAGGGCATGAGTTGAAACAGTTCCACCATTCCTGCCCTCAGAATGTGGCATACCTCTATCCTATTACCTTGCACGCTGAGGTCTACATTACCAATGGGTAGAGATTAGAGAAGGAGTGTCACTTCCAGACGCCCTGTCATTCAATGCTGTGTGTGGGTCAAGACAAAAATGTCTGCCTGTGTCTATAACACCACGATGCATTTGTCTATGCAACGCCTGACTTATTTGGAAAGCCTACCATTGCTACCTATGCATGAAATAATATAAGTAGAAGCTACCTTCTGCCTACTCTGATCCCCAGACTAGAGTTCCCTCAAACTCCACAGGCATTTCTCTACAAACCAGGTCAGCCCATGATTCTTCTGGCTGTGCTATTATGACAAAAGTGCATGACTTTACTTACACAACTCATGCCTTAGCTGAACTTGTCATCATGGTGTGATGCTAATATATCCCAACCTCTATCTGGTATAGTTTGTGTTATGAACATGGCACATGTGGTAATGCACTTATCCCATAACCACTGTTTCCCCTCACCCAATCACTACACTGGTGGCAGTGATAGGATTATACCTGCAGACTGGGGCTGTTCCCCTTCAATCAGTGATGTCAATAACATGGCTTTGACCTTACGGGTTGACATAACGTATTACAAACCTATGCATTTCACTGACGTGGCTTACGGGCTTTTATTTCAATGTGCACAGAAAGATCATGAGAATAGAATGATGATGCAATGTTAAAGGGACAATCTTCAGTTGCTACATTCATTTTTGGACTTAACATTTATGTTATGCACCCATTGATTCTTAGAATAGAACTTAAAATGGCTCATGGCCTTTTTTCAACCGTTATCAGAAGCCAAAATGTAAGCTTGTTTAACTGCAATGTTAGTTCTATGAATTGGAGTGGTTACCTTTCTCCAACCCCATCCCTCAGCTTTTTACTAAAAGTGTCGCTGAATACGCTTAGTCTCAACTGCGGATTTTCCCTTTAATTAAATACGTTTTTATTTTACCCTACCTTTTTCAAGAGCGTTGTTGTATTTTTCAAGAGCGTTGATAAAGCCACGTTCGTTCCGCATTCTATCCCCTTCAAGCCAGCATCGTCTTGCTTCACTCTCTGCGCAAAACCATTTATCCAACAGGCCTCTGAGTACTACATTCACTTTAAAACAGATTGGTTTTAATTGTCTACTTGTTTCGTTCAGTTTGTAACGACATAATTCACATTCTTTGATACAGTCATCCTCAATGCATGGTTTGCAGAATGTATGGCCGCATTCCAAAGTTGTTGGCTCGATTAACAAGCACTTGCAAAGCCGACATGAGAACAGGTCCAACGAATGCTCATCCTCGAAAACCCTATCTGAGTCTGTGCATTCTTTTAGGCATTCTTTTACGCGTAAAGTGTGCGCAATACAGTCAACGAGAGACCCTAGTTCATTTGGTCTTAACCTGTCCAAGTTGGCGGCGGTACAGTATGATTCCAGAGCGTCCGCTACCCGCCCTGCCCGGCTGAGCGCGTCCGCTTTCAGGAGGCAGAGGCTCCGGTCCGGGTGTCGGAGGTCCGCCAACTGGGAGCTGTAGATCTCAGCAAGGAGGTTGAAGTCCCCAGCAACGAAGGCTTCCCGTGCAACTGACAGCATTTCTGGACTCAACCACGCAGCAGCAGTATTGTCGTGGATAAAATAATCCAAGTGGTTTTCCAAACGAACATCCATATCATTGAAGTCTATAACATCTGTATAACCAAAAAAAATGAATGATTTGGTCGATAAAGACAGACCGAGAATTGACTTCGTCCAATCACTGGTTGTTTTTTTAATGTGACCTGCTACACTGAAAGTTTGTATAACCTCCCGAATTAGGATACACGCGATTGGAATTCTAAATGCTTATGGGGCTTCAAATTAATCAACGCATAATAAATAAATAAACCGTCAACCTAATTTTACTGTGACCTAGGTGAATGCGCCGCGTTTGGTAATGGCACGTGACTTCAATGGAGCGCCCCCATTGGTGTGTTGTGTTTTTTCCCCCCTTGTGTTATATGGTTCGTTTTGTAACGGACAGGAGGTTGTGTAAGTGAACATGAATGATGTATGGAAAGGTCCGTTTCTTGAAGATTATGACATGGATACTTATAACTTATAACTAAGATAAAGCTCCTTTTTTTTAGAGCCGAGGCGTATAATGCAAAGGGTCTATATTCGTCCAAAGTAGCTAACACAGCCTTGATCAAGATTATTTTAAAAAATTATGTAAGCATTTTTTTTATTACATTTTTTTAACATACACAAGAAATAGTGGGTCACTGAAAGATTATAGACTAAACATAATGGTTATTTATTTATCAGACGTCATTATTCATGAAAAAATAGATGTAGCTATTGATAGGCTAATGACAGTTACTGCGTTTGTCAAAGCTTAACTCAAATCAAAATGTATTGGTCACATGCACATATGTTATTGCGGGTGCAGCGAAATGCTTGTGTTCCTCGCTCCAACAGTGCAGCAGTATCCAACAATTCCCACAAATCTAAAAGTAAAAGAACGTAATTCAAAAATATATAGATATTAGGACGAGCAATGTCGGAGTGGCATTGACTAAAATACAGTAGAGCACAGTGTATAGATATGAAACGAGTAAAACAGTATGTCAACATTATTCAAGTGACTAGCGTTCCATTATTAAAGTTACCAGTGAGTCCTTGTCTATGTACAAGGTGCAGGGTTTAGTAACCGGGTGGTAGCCGGCTAGTTAAAGGGAAATCTATGTTAGAACACCAATGTCTATATATTGGAGGCTGTTATGTATTTTTTATTTTTTTTCATTGAACTTTTATTCATACTAGTTATTCTCTAAAAATAGATCTATTTAAGATGAGGATTACTTTATTGGTCCATTTACTATCTGAGCAAATGCAATTTTTTAGTTGTTGCATATCCCATTAACCCCGAAAGACAAACACATACTTTTTTGCACTAAATCTTGCACTGACTATGCGCACGCACACTAGACTCTACCCACACACAAAACGTACTTATACTGACAAACCAACACACACAGCATCCGCACACATGCATACTGACGCCACACACCCCATTCACACTCACCACATACGCTGCTGCTACAGTCTTATCTATCACGTTGCCTAGGCACTTTACCCCTACCTATATGTACATAGCTACCTCAATTACCTCGTACCGCTACACATCGACTCGGTACTGGTACTCCCTGTATATAGCCATGTTACTTTTGCTCGTTATTGTTATTCACTGTGTATTTATTCCTTGTGTCACTATTTCTATATATAGGTATGTTTTTATCTTTATCTTAACTCTGCATTGCTGCATTGCCAGTTGGTCCAAGCATGCTTTGAGTACATGTCTTGGTAATCCGTCTGGCCCCCGAAGCTTTGTGAATATTGACCTGTTTAAAGGTCTTGCTCACATCGGCTATAGAGAGCGTGATCACACAGTCATCCGGAACAGCTGGTGCTCTCATGCATGCTTCAGTGTTGCTTGCCTCGAAGCGAGCATAAAAGGCATTTCGCCCATCTGGTAGGCTCACGTCACTGGGCAGCTCGCGGCTGGGTTTCCCTTTGGAGTCCGTAATATTTTTCAAGCCCTGCCACATCCGACGAGTGTCAGAGCCAGTGTAGTAGGATTCAGTCTTAGTCCTATATTGACCCTTTGCCTGTTTGATGGTTTGTCTGAGGGCATAGCGGGATTTCTTATAATTTGGCCGGATTAGTGTTCTGCTCCTTGAAAGCGTCAGCTCTAGCCTTTAGCTCAGTGCAAATGTTGCCTGTAATCCATGGCTTCTGGTTAGGGAATGTACGTACGGTCACTGTGGGGACGACGTCATTGATGCACTTATTGATGAAGCCGGTGACTGAGGTGGTATACTCCTCAATGCCATTGGATGATTTTTTAAACATTTATTTAACCTTTATTTAAATTGAATTCTTGAACATATTCCAGTCTGTGCTAGCAAAACAGTCCTGTAGCGTAGCACCCGCGTCATTTACATTTTTTATTTAACTAGGCAAGTCATCTGCCCTCTTCCGTATAGTGCGAGTTACTGGTACATCCTGCTTTAGTTTTTGCTTATAAGCAGGAGTCAGGAGGATATTATTGTGGTCAGATTTTCCAAATGGAGGGCGAGGGAAAACGTTGTATGGGTCTCTGTGTAAAGATGTTTGAGAGTTTTTTCCCTCTGGTTGCACATATGACATGCTGGTAGAAATTAGGTAAAACTGATTTAAATTTGCCTACATTATAGCCACTAGGAGTGCCGCTACTGGATGAGCATTTTCTTGGTCGCTTATGGCCTTATACAGCTTGTTGAGTGCAGTTTTAGTGCCAGCATCGGTTTGTGGTGGTAAATAGATGGCTAAGAATAATATAGATAGTAGATAGTGTGGTCTACAGCTTATCATGAGGTATTCTACCTCAGGCGAGCAATACTTTGAGACTTCTTTAATATTAGACAAAGCACACCAGCAGTTATTGACAAATAGACACCCCCCCACCCCTCGTCTTACAAGACGTAGCTACTCTGTCCGGCCGATGCACAGTGAAGCCAGCCAGGTCTATATTATCTGTGTTGTCTTTTAGCCACATCTCGGTGAAACATTAGATATTACAGTTTCATGTCACGTTGGTAGGACAGTCTTAATCGTAGATCGTCCAGTTTGTTTTCCAATGATTGCACGTTGGCCAATAATACAGAGGGTAGTGGTGGTTTACCTACTCGTCGGCAAATTCTTACAAGGCAATCCGCCCACTTTTTAGGGTCTCATCCCCATCCCTCGCCCATACCCGGGCGCGAACCAGGGACCCTCTGCACTCATCAACAACAGTCACCCACGAAGCATTGTTACCCATCGCTCCACAAAAGCCACAGCCCTTGCAGAGCAAGGGGAACCACTACTTCAAGGTCTCAGAGCAAGTGACGTCACCGATTGAAACGCTTTTTAGCACGCACCACCGACTAGCTAGCTGTTTCACATCCGTTACTCCGTATCTCCGTACTGTTTCAGTACATGATTCTTGCGTAACGTAAACTCACGTAAACTCTTACATCGCCTTGGTCCGTACAATTGCCCTTATTTTAGCGCCCCAAAAACATAATACTTCCAGATCCACTGTAATGTCAATACCATACCGTCGGGTCTTTTTTTTAAATGGCGGGTGGGGAAGCGAAACTAATGTATGATAGTGAGATGGAGAGATGTAGTGTGGGAAAATTGCTTTTTTTCACTCGATCTGTCCAACTTATCACCTTATCGCCTCTAAAATGTAAATAAAACACTAAAGAGTTTATATATTGTGTCATTACATACCTCTTTGAAGCTTTGTGTCGAATTTGAATCGGGTTTTTAGGGCGGTGCTAAAGTGATCTTAGAAGTAAACAGCGCCTTTGAGAATTATGATCGCATGCAATGATGATGAAAAAAAATGACAAGGGATTTCTTGTTTTTAAAAGGATGATAGAAGTGCTACACCTGGTGGAGAGAGATTGTAAGACAGAAATAGTTGCTTTATGCTTGCTGTGAGTTACGACATGACATGTCAAGATGTAACGGAGGGACCGTTTTTTAACTTTTCTCCAATACTATAGAGCCATTACCATACCATGTAGATCAACGCTTGAATAGAAACCCAGTTCACACCCCCGATTTTGACGTCAACACAGTCGCTCCAGTCCCATTAGTTTTCTTTGTAGCCTCTTTTGAATGTTGCGGTTGCGCACATTTGTACGGAATGGGGTGAGTTTATGTTAGGTGGTAAAAAAAAAGCATATTTTGCAAAGGATGGTTTTCTGGTCAGTGTCAGACTTTTCATACCCAAACCACGTCCATGCGACCGAAGTAGCTCCTCTTTTAGGTATGAACTCCGTATCTCCGTGCTCTGTTTCACTTTCACTCTCCTCCATGTTTGTTTGTGTTGCAAATTTCCTTCCACGTGGCCACACAACACGCAAAGCGTCGTCCAATTGACAAAAAATATTACGGTAAAGAGTGTGATTTTAGACACAACGAAATAAACGATAGTGCCAAATATGAAATGATAGAAAAACGTCTATCGTCACACGATATATATCGTCATATCGCCCAGCCCTATGGATTAGTGCTATCCGGGATCCTTGGGACGTCCCTACCCATAAACCCTTAACTAACCATAACCATAACCATTTAAAATGGGGTAAGGATGTCCCAATGCTTCTGGGTTGCAAGGACCTATTTATCAGGTTGCAAAATATAACTTCGTCCCTGGGTGGGCTCGAACCACCAACCTTTAGATTAACAGTCTAACGCGCTAGCCGATTGCGCCACAGAGACGTTTCCACCATGTTTATGTGACCATTATTAAGAATGTCACAGTCCCCGTGCCAGACCACTTCATTCTTGGGGTGCTTTTCAATGCTAAGTGACACTCTTTGCAGCTCGGCAGCACCCATAGTAGGCTGAGCTAATGAGAGATCAGTGTCAATATATATCCTGAGACTAAATGAAATACAAATCACCCCTTACCTGCGCTCTCTAAACTCTAACAAATATCTGAGTCACCCAATTTCGGAAGATGCAGATTTTTAGCATGTTTCCTTCTAAGAGGTTTCACCGTCTCTGTGGCGCAATCGGCTAGCGCGTTAGACTGTTAATCTAAAGGTTGGTGGTTCGAGCCCACCCAGGGACGATTTCATTTAGTTTTCTCCTTGAATGTGTGGTTCCGACAAAATACAACGAAGTTAACTGACAACATGCTGGAGATTCATCAACCATTTTGCAAACCTCTTTCCCTAAACACATATACTGGTACTTTACTGCCATAACAGAATTAGTGCTGTTCCATCTACAATAATCTCCGCGCCCAGAACAGAGAGAGCCGGGAGACTAACGTCTGCCATAACTCCTGTGAAAAGTACTCTCAATTATACTTTCATTTTAGTAAAATACATTTTACACAAATTTCAAGAACACTTCCTCTTCGCTGCTGTCCCTACAAAAAAAAAGATGTGCGCCCAACGTGGGGCTCGAACCCACGACCCTGAGATTAAGAGTCTCATGCTCTACCGACTGAGCTAGCCGGGCACTGAGATTCACGGCCTTTCTCAGAGCTTAAAACGTATCGCCACATCAGTGACTCCTACTTCAACAATAAAAGAGCAACATGGATGGAGCCTGGCCACAAAGAAGAGAGAGCTAGTTGGGACAAATGGCAGGACACCATAACACGGGATCCCAGCACAAAAGATTGGTGGCACCTTAAATGGGGAGGACGGCTCGTGGTAATGGCTGGAGCGGAATCAGTGGAACGGTATCAAACACATGGTTTCTACGTGTTTGATGCCATTCCATTGGCTCCTCCCATGGTAGCCTCCACTGGATCCCAGTTTCAACTACTCTACCACTGTCAAACACAGAGACACACACAAAGTGATAATTCTCCATAAACATGATTCAAAATAGAATATTGTAAATTGTATAAAAATCGCATCTCAACCGTAAAATTACAACAAAAGATGTCTGCCCCGTGTGAGGCTCGAACTCACGACCTTCAGATTATGAGACTGACGCGCTGCCTACTGCGCCAACGAGGCCTGAAAACCATTCACAAATAACATGATTTTTAACTGCTCCTGTTCGTACAGTACTGTTCACGTGCATTTTATTAAGCTAACAAGGTTGTTAAAACACCCTAAACATAACACTGTATAGCCCCATTCAAGTAAACTTGCAGTAGCCCCCACTGGTAACACAGAAGCGCAGCAAGGATAGACCATAAAGAATGATAGAGGACTCATCATTGTAGCTGTCCTATTGGGGCTGGCCAACTCCAGTCCTCGGGGACCTGATTGGTGTCACACTTTTTCTCCATCCCTAGTAAACACAGCTGTTTAATCAAATTGCATTCTAAACTGAAGATCATGATTAGGTGATTATTAGAGTCAGGTGTGTTAGCTGGGGCTTGGTCAAAACTGTGACAGCAGTCAGGCCCCAGAGGACTGGAATTGCACAATACAGGGCAGCGCCATTTATATCTGGGTTGCATCCGGTTTATACAGACCAACATCGCATCATCACGTCATCCAAAAACATAGCAGACACTGGATGAATATAAAAAAAGAGTTCATATCTTTGGCTGAAAGTGACGGGGGAAAAAACATTTGGCCTCAGCGACAATTATTTTAATAATTCAATGGATGGTTTGTTCACAAAGGGGATGACTAAAGTGTTATTATTCTGAATTTTCAAATCTGACTTCTCTATGTGGCCTTCTATGGAATTTGGCTTTCTGGGCCGGCAGCGCCATTGCGGCCATCTCCATTTTGAAGTAATCCATTTTCTTATTCTACTACTTCTATGAGCTGGTAAACAAACTAAAAAGGGTTCATTTGCATACTGCCACCTGGAGTGTGCCATTTGAATAGGTATAAAGTCGTGGTTGACATTTTACTGCCACCTGCAGTTATGGAATGTTTGCTCATGAGTATAACTAATTGGATTATCCCTCCGAATTACCCAAATGGAATTATGTGATCCTTCCTTAACCCATTGGAAGCCCCACCCAGTTGACTACTTCAAAATGATGTAAGTCTCAATGGCACCACCCATGCTAAAACTGGCTTTTGGGCACTAGAGCCCTCTACAATTCTCTATGGGATAGACAATGGAGGGTCAATACAATGGAAATGAATGGTGCAGTGGTGGGCCACAAAACATATAAACCGCATGGCTTACCATTTATACTGCCTTGAGTGAGAGTTGCTAATGCAGAACAGAACACAGCCTCGACTTCTCTCGCCAAGGCCAAACTGTCAATATGAGCAGAACACAGCCTCGACTTCTCTCGCCAAGGCCAAACTGTCAATATGAGCAGAACACAGCCTCGACTTCTCTCGCCAAGGCCAAACTGTCAATATGAGCAGAACACAGCCTCGACTTCTCTCGCCAAGGCCAAACTGTCAATATGAGCAGAACACAGCCTCGACTTCTCTCGCCAAGGCCAAACTGTCAATATGAGCAGAACACAGCCTCGACTTCTCTCGCCAAGGCCAAACTGTCAATATGAGCAGAACACAGCCTCGACTTCTCTCGCCAAGGCCAATCTGTTAATATGAGCAGAACACAGCCTCGACTTCTCTCGCCAAGGCCAAACTGTCAATATGAGCAGAAGACAGCCTCGACTTCTCTCGCCAAGGCCAATCTGTCAATATGAGCAGAACACAGCCTCGACTTCTCTCGCCAAGGCCAAACTGTCAATATGAGCAGAACACAGCCTCGACTTCTCTCGCCAAGGCCAAACTGTCAATATGAGCAGAACACAGCCTCGACTTCTCTCGCCAAGGCCAAACTGTTAATATGAGCAGAAAAAGAGACAGAATACTGTCTGTAATAAACCAAAAACATATCTGAAAATACCAGATTGTAAGCCTAAATAAATATATGCCTACATATTTTACATACAATCCAATGTCCATTTTCATGAGACTCAGAACGAGAAACAGTTGGCCCATGCATGCTTTTTTTGGGCTGCGCACATGGAATCCACGTGGACAGCTAAGAGACTCCTGAACCCTGCACCATTTCAAAGAAACAAACATACTCCCATACTTTTACAAAAACACCTTTTTCTTACTACCAGGAGGCAAATATGCACAAGCCAGCTGTGCTGTTTTTCCTGAACTTCTCATATAGCCCTGCAACTCCTTTAATGGCTTTTAATTTCTTGGACATAAATAAAATACTACTACTATATTACTAGTGATGTATCGGTTTATTTTCCGTGTGTAATACCAGATAGTTTAATAACAGCTTGTAGCCGAGCATAGCCGACTCCAATCCATAGGATGCATTTCAAATTTAAAGTATGCAACAAATGTAAAAACGTTAGAGCCGAAGAATAATTACATAATATTTTTGTCAGTACACAAATCTCTTTCGCAAGCTTACCTGTTAAACTGACGTCACTCCTCTGAAAATTATACGACACGTGATTAGCATAATTTAACTACTATCATGAGGGGACACAAGACTCAAATCAAACACTCCTGGAGAGAAAATTGTATCGCCCGAACAGGGACTTGAACCCTGGACCCTCAGATTAAAAGTCTGATGCTCTACCGACTGAGCTATCCGGGCTCAATTCTATGCAAGGGGAACTGCTATTATACATTGTCAGTGCTAGAAACTATGGTCTGTTTTTGTCAGAATTGTAACCAATCCAAACACTGGAATTAACTGCTCCTCTCAGCAGATGGGTGGGACTGGAGGACAGGAGTCAGTGTTGAGTGGGAGTGGCCTGTCACCTGGTGGTGTTAAAAGTCTGATGCTCTACCGACTGAGCTATCCGGGCTCAATTCTATGCAAGGGGAACTGCTATTATACATTGTCAGTGCTAGAAACTATGGTCTGTTTTTGTCAGAATTGTAACCAATCCAAACACTGGAATTAACTGCTCCTCTCAGCAGATGGGTGGGACTGGAGGACAGGAGTCAGTGTTGAGTGGGAGTGGCCTGTCACCTGGTGGTGTAGTCTTACCTGGTCTGGCTGGTCAGTTACATCTGGTTTTTGTAGCCACCTTTTGCCTTGACAACTTTGCACACTCTTGGCATTCTCTCGACCAACTTCATGACGTAGTCACCTGGAAATCTGTCCTTTGGTCTGATAAATCCACATTGGAAATTTTTGGTTCCAACCGCGATGTCTTTGTGAGACACAGACTAGGTGAACGGATTATTTCTGATCGTGTGATTCCCACCATGAAGCACGGAGGAGGAGGTGGGTTGGTGCGAGGATGCTTTGCTGGTGACACTGTCAGTTATTTATTTAGAATTCAAGGCACACTTAACCAGCATGGCAACCACAGCATTCTGCAGTGATACGTCATCCTATCTGGTTTTGTACTTAGTGGGACTATCATTTGTTTTTCAACAGGACAATGACCCAAAGCACACCTCAAAGCTATTTGACCAAGAAGGAGAGTGAATACCTGGCCTCCACAATCACCAGAACCTCAACCCAATTGCAATTTAATACTGGGTGTCCTTAATGTTTTGTACACTGTGTATATTTATATTCCGGTCTCTGACATGGCTCGTTCTGATATTTCTTCATTTTTTTATGAGACTACATGTGTATTGTTTTTTTTTACTAAGCATAACTGCACTGTTGGAGCTAGAAACAAGCATTTCGCTGCACCTGAAATAACATCTGCAAATCTGTGTATGGACCAATAAACTTTGACTTGAAGATTGTTGCAACACCATATGCAGAACAATACAGCCAGTGGTTCTCAATCCTGGTCCTGGGGACCCAAAATGGTGCACATTTTGTGCTGTTTTTCCCCTGCATTCAAGACTGAGTCCTTGTCTAGGCCTGCAACTCAGTTCATTCATTAATTTCTTGTACATAAAAAAATGTATTGGCTACAATATTATTAGTAATGTATCCGCTTATTATCCATGTGTAATAGCAGATCGCTTAACCATTTGTAGGCGAGCATAGCCAACTCCGATTCATAGTCCCAATACGAGGTCAGCCATTGGCCTACTTGCATACCTGTCGTTCATCTGACATGAACCCCCTTGGTAAGGTATATACTTCAAATTTAAAGTATGCAAAAGTATGTAACAACAAATGTATAAACTTCAGAACCGAGGACGAATTACATCTTGTTTTTTTTCAGTGCACAGATCTCTTTTGCAAGCTTACCTGTTCAACAGAGGTCACTCTTCTCTGAAAATTGTACGGCAGGTGATTTGCATAATTGAACTACCTATTATGATTGGTTATACGATTCTAAAACACCTGGAGAGAAAACGCTATCGCCCGAACAGGGACTTGAACCCTGGACCCTCAGATTAAAAGTCTGATGCTCTACCGACTGAGCTATCCGGGCTCTTGTAGGCATAATTGCCATTATATATCAAATCCAACGGTTGAAACTCTCCGAAATTATGACGGACATAAATACTGGAACTGTCTGCTCCTTTTAGCACTTTGATGAGCGGGATAGGAGTCAATGTTGACACTGATGTGTGGGACAGGACAGTAGTCATTGTTGAGGGGAGTAGCCTGCCACCTGGTGGTGTAGTCTTGACTGGTCAATTGTTTTGTGGGATACTTGTGAATAAGGGAAAGTTGTTGATGATAGATTAACCGGTAAATACTATATCGATAGACTTTTATTATGATTGCTAAATACTGTTCAATTTAAACACTTGCACCCAAATCCCACCTTCGCCAAAACACTTGTAAACATTGGACTATAAATTGTACCTTCCTTGTATGTGGGTGGCTTGGGGTTAAACGCCCCGCTCCTGTAATTCTCACACAAACCACTTTATGTCTCCCAAAAGTGTTCGACACTTACCTTGGGTGCCACTAGTCTTGCTCAACTAAAAATGCCATCTGTCTCATCTCAACTTTTATTAAGTCACTCAAACAAAACGGTTTTGAGGTTGCATTGATCAAATATTTTGTCATGTAGGAAAAGTGATATACCTTTTTATATATACCAGTAGGGGAGCCTAAATATAACTAATCCACTTGATTAGAGATTATCTTTTTTATCAGTTTTTATTTTATTTTAAGTGAGTATGTTTGGGACAAAATGCCCCAAGACAATCGATGCAAGTCAATGCTACCTCCTGTATATATTAGCATTTACCAAATAATTTCCAAAACATCTGTAAGTAACTTCTTTGAGTTACCCAATCAATTTGAGATGTTTTAGGATTACTTGGACAGGAAGGGTGGAAATAAAAAGTACATCAAAGTACATCAAAACCTCATCATAAAACAGGTTTCCATCCAATTTGGTGATAGATTTTCATGTGAATATTCTAAAACACACATAAAAACAATATGAGCATTTTCCCACCAGAGATGTGTTTCCATGATATTGACTTGTTGCAGATTAAAGGTTCTGCGTGATGACATAGTGCACATAAAGTACATGATATTGACTTGTTGCAGATTAAAGGTTCCGCGTGATGACATAGTGCACATAAAGTACATGATATTGACTTGTTGCAGATTAAAGGTTCCGCGTGATGACATAGTGCACATAAAGTACATGATATTGACTTGTTGCAGATTAAAGGTTCCGCGTGATGCCATAGTGCGCATAAAGTACATGATATTGACTTGTTGCAGATTAAAGGTTCCGCGTGATGACATAGTGCACATAAAGTACATGATATTGACTTGTTGCAGATTAAAGGTTCCGCGTGATGACATAGTGCACATAAATTACATGATATTGACTTGTTGCAGATTAAAGGTTCCGCGTGGTGACGTAGTGCACATAAAGTACATGATATTGACTTGTTGCAGATTAAAGGTTCCGCGTGGTGACGTAGTGCACATAAAGTACATGATATTGACTTGTTGCAGATTAAAGGTTCCGCGTGATGACGTAGTGCACATAAAGTACATGACATTGACTTGTTGCAGATTAAAGGTTCCGCGTGGTGACATAGTGCACATAAAGTACATGATATTGACTTGTTGCAGATTAAAGGTTCTGCGTGATGACATAGTGCACATAAAATACCTTTTGCTGTTAAATTGCCATGTACCAAATAACAAACACAAGTTAAATGGGCTTCCATTGCATTTTCAATTCTACTGATGTTTTTCTCACACTCTGGCATTGGCATGTGTGCAGAGTTTCCCAAACTCTGTCCTAGGGCCTCCCCACTCACGGTACTGCTGATTCATATAACCAACTCATCATCAAGCTTTGATTATTTGAATCATATACGGACTACATCAGGGATGGGCAGCTCCAGTCCTTTTGGGGCACTGTGAAGTCCATGGAGAATAAGAGCACCTCCTCCCAGCTGCCCACTGCACTGAGGCAAGGAAACACCGTTACCACCAATAAATCTACGATAATCGATCATTTCAATAAGCATTTTTCTACGGCTTGCCATGCTTTTCCCCTAGCTACCCCTACCCCGGCCAACAGCTCTGCACCCCCCGCACACCCCGCAGAAACCTGCCCAAGTCCCCCCCCCAATTCTCCTTCACCCAAATCCAGACAGCTGATGTTCTGAAAGAGCTGCAAAATCTGGATCCCTACAAATCAGATGGGCTAGACAATCTGGACCCTCTCTTTCTAAAATTATCCTCAGAAATTGTTGCAACGACTATTACTAGCCTGTTAAACGTCTCTGTCACGCCCTGACCTTAGAGAGACGTTTTATTTCTCTATTTGGTTAGGCCAGGGTGTAATGTGGGGTGGGCATTCTATGTTCTATTTTCTATGTTTTTGTAATTCTTTGTTTTGTCTCTGATTGGGAACCATACTTAGGCAGCCCTTTTCCCCACCTGTCTTTGTGGGTAGTTAACTTTGTTTATGGCACATAGCCCTTAAGCGTCATGGTTGTGTTTGTATTGGTTATTGTTTTTGTCGCCGTCATCCTAATAAAAAGGAATATGTACGCTCACCACGCTGCACTTTGGTCTACTTCTTTCAACGGCCGTGACAGTCTCTTTCATATCGTCTGAAATCCCCAAAGATTGGAAAGCTGCCGCGGTCATCCCCCTCTTCAAAGGGGGAGACACTCTAGACCCAAACTGTTATAGACCTACAGTTGAAGTCGGAAGTTGACATACTTAGGTTGGAATCATTAAAACTAGTTTTTCAACTACTCCACACATTTCTTATTAAAAAACTATAGGTTTGGTAAGTCAGTTAGGCCATCTACTTTGTGCAAGACACAAGTAAATTTTCCAACAATTGTTTATAGACAGATTATTTCACTTATAATTCTCTGTATCACAATTGCAGTGGGTCAGAAGTTGACATACACTAAATTGACTGTGCCTTTAAACAGCTTGGAAAATTAAAGAAAATTATGTCATGGCTTTAGAAGCTTCTGATAGACTAATTGACATAATTTGAGTCAATTGGATGTATTTCAAACTCAGTGGCTCTTTGCTTGACATCATGGGAAAATCAAAAGAAATCAGCCAAGACCTCTGGAAATAAATTGTAGACCTCCACAAGTCTGGTTTATCTTTGGGAGCAATTTCCAAATGCTTGAAGGTACCACGTTCATCTGTACAAACAATAGTACGCAAATATAAACACCATGGGACCACGCAGCCGTCATACCGCTCATGAAGGAGACTCATTCTGTCTCCTAGAGATGAACGTACTTTGGTGCGAAAAGTTCAAATCAATCCCAAAAACAACAGCAAAGCAGCCTGTGAAGATGCTGGAGGAAACAGGTACAAAAGTATATATATCCACAGTAAAATGAGTCCTATATCGACATAAACTAAATGGCTGTTGAGCAAGGAAGAAGCCACTGCTCCAAAACCGCCATAAAAAAGCCAGACTATTTTTGGAGAAATGTCCTCTGGTCTGATGAAACAAAGATAGAACTGTTTGGCCATAATGAACATCGTTATGTTTGGAGGAAAAAGGGGGTGGCTTGCAAGTCGAAGAACTCCATCCCAACCGTGAAGCACGGGGGTGGCAACATCATGTTGTGGGGGTGCTTTGCTGCAAGAGGGACTGGTGCACTTCACAAAATAGATGGCATCATGAGGGTGGGGAATTATGTGGATATATTGAAGCAACATCTCAAGACATCAGTCAGGAAGTTAAAGCTTGGTCGCAAATGGGTCTTCCAAATGGACAATGACCCCAAGCATGCTTCCAAAGTTGTGTCAAAATGGCTTAAAGACAGCATAGGCTGACTATCCTACTGATTCTTGACTTCGGCGATGTCATTTACAAAATAGGCTCCAACACTCTACACAGCAAATTGGATGTAGTCTATCACAGTGCCATCCATTTTGTCACCAAAGCCCCATATACTACCCACCACTACAACCTGTATGCTCTCGTTGGCTGGCCCTCGCTACATATTCGTCGTCAAACCCACTGACTCCAGGTCATCTATAAGTCTTTGCCCAGGTACCTGGTTAAATAAAAGTGAAATAAAAAAATGGATTGGTGTCATACTTTTGCTTAAGCCCCAGCTAACACACCTGACTCCAATAGTCAACTAATCATGATCTTCAGTTTAGAATGCAATTAGTTTAATCAGCTGTGTTTGCTAGGGATGGGGGAAAGGTGTGACACCACTATCGGTCCCCAAGGACTGAAGTTTCCCATCCCTGGCTTATATGATTACATGATGATATTATTATTATGGACAAAAGAGCAAGATTATTTTTATTTGTCTCACGCCAGCCAAGCATCGATTATCATCTCATCAGAATAAGATCCTCAATATTTTAGAAAGGAGCATCAATCTCATCACCTTGCACTTTTCACTACCC
This sequence comes from Oncorhynchus kisutch, assembly GCF_002021735.2. Lineage (NCBI taxonomy): Eukaryota > Metazoa > Chordata > Actinopteri > Salmoniformes > Salmonidae > Oncorhynchus > Oncorhynchus kisutch. The sequence continues at coordinate 6,413,905 of NC_034178.2, read as the reverse complement.
TGTGAAGTTTATCATAATTTATTTAATCTGTAATTTAAATAAACTCTATGCCTGCCCAATGAGTCGTAGTGGGAGGACCACACATCTCATCGCGTGACTCCAAGTTTACTTAAATATCATGCCTATTATATGCGAATAAAGGATTTCCACCTAAATGTTTTGCATAATTCATTTTACTGAAAAATATAAAAAGATCTCACCTTGTCAAGCTTATTTTATTTTGTCAACATTTGGAAAGTTAACTGAAAGTGTTGTTTCAATCAGGCCTGTCATTACATTTATGTACTTTACTAGCATAAAAAGGTTGGATGGGAACCTGGTTATTGTGAGGATATTAATAGTGAGATGTGTAATGCCATTTTGTTTTCCGATATTTGATTCATTTAATTAAAATAAGATACATAGACTTTATCTTTTAAGAGTCAATTACAAAAAAATGCCACAATAAAACATATACATTTGAACACATTCATCTTCGGGGGGCATTTTGCCACATAGAGGGGTGTCCCCCCCCCCCCCCCCCCCAGAAAAATGCCATATACTTAAGCTAAAATGTTTATTCTATTCTACTGAGCCATTTACTTTATGTTCGTATTCTTATATTTTATTATTTATTACAAGTAAGCATTTCATTGGATGGTGTCTACCATGTGTATCCTCGTAACAAAACTTGAATTACATAAATAAATACATTTTTATTGATGATTTCCAACTGTACAAAATGGCAATTTACAGCAAAATCTATAAAACCAAAAACTGATAGTCTATATGTGTCAGCTAAGGCATTCTACTACCTCATTGTTAAACTTGTTCCACTGTGTCCCAGGAGACCCTTTACATTATTCAGATCCATTCCTCCACGTCTGCCTTCTATTTTCATCCAGGTTCTGATTCAGATTGGACTCTCTGGCTGGCCACTCAATTACATGAATATATCAATCAATGAAGCGAGCAGCGCTGATGACCTTTGCCATCTAGAAATTAATACCCAGCTGTAGAGTCTCTGACTGTATCTATTGGGAGCATCTGTCATCTTTAGCCTGGTCCCAGATCTGTTAGTGCTGCATGGTCGACCATATGGGGGCTGGTTATACAGCACTTAAACAGATCTGGGACCAGGCTAGTCTACTTGTGAGTCCAGAGTCGGTGTGAACAGCAAAAACAAACAGCTGTAAATCACCATGCATCTCAACCTCAACTCTCTGACGGTGGCACAAGCCCTGGTTAAAATAAAGTCATACAAATATGAAATGATCAAAACCAATATACTGATAAATGACATGCTTTGGATTCAACAAAAGTCATTAAAGTGCATTCTCTTTTTCCCCCAGACAGTTGGGCAGAAATAAACATGCAGTTGGCCTGATGCTGACTAATCTGTCCAGTTGTTAGTGTTGATTGCAGATTCATTGCTGTATAGTTATGAGACGGTTGTGCTTAAAGGGGCAATCTGCAGTTACTACTTCCATTTTTGGACTTACATCCATTTAGGATATAAACCCATTGATTCTTGGAGAGAAAAACGTATAAATGCCCAATGAGCTTAGTTCCACTGTCATACCTCATCAGAAGCCAAAATACACATTTGTAAATGTAAACAAACACTGTAGCTTCAAAACAGGGTTAAAACCAAATGGATGGTAAGTCCTTGCATCCACAGCTCCATCTATGAATTTGAGTGTGGGTCCATTTCTCCAGCCCCATCCTTCAACCTTTTACTGAAACAGTGATGGTGCTTTGTAATCATTTCAACTATTGGATTGCCGCTTTAAGAGCATAAATATGGCACTGAAGAGGCTGAAGTTACATGTTCCAACCAGCCTGGTAAGTTTGCTTTGGCACAAAATCAATAACTATGATGCGTTTCTTGTATATCCCTATTTATTAACCATCTACACCTCGATGATTTACTTAGAACAGTCCAGCGTCCTGATTTGAATCATACCAGTATGTCTATGCACGCGGTGTATATCGGTTTAGTGCCTGCTTCATGTCTAGGAGGTCTTTGTACAACACCATCACCAAATCTACCACCCAAACCCAAAAGGATTCATTGTGCCAGTGCAGTCATACTTTGTTGGAAGTCCGCTCTCCTGTCATGTCACACACACACACACACACACACACACTTTTTCTCTGTAAGTACAATAAATATAAGCAACACAAAGAGAAAAAACTAAGAATTAAAAAAAAGAAACTTGTCATTACTAAATGTTATCTTTAAAAAGGTACATTAATGGCAGTTTACACCCAAGAAGAACAAGTCATCTCTGGATAGAAGTTGCCCTTAGGCACAGATCTCTGATCCACACATCCTAACTGTAACCATTACGGCAACAAACCATAAAGCTGACCTTAGATTAGTGTCTAGGAGGCAACTATAAAAGCCGATAAATATGCTACGGTTTCCATGCTGCAACCACCGCCACCGTCATCAACCACCGCCACTTGATTGGCTGAAGTGTCATCCACAGAGGGTGTCAAGAAAAAGTCCTGGTCATCTTCACACTGTTACTCGATTGTTTTTCTCTAGCCCAGAGTGAATAACATGGCATGCTGCTATCCCACAGGTCTGTCTATCTGAGGTCAAAGGTGAAGCCATGGTCGAAAGTTCACAGATGAGCAGGAAGTTCTTCTCTGGTAGGATGAGGATGTGTGATGTGTTTGTGAAGGGGGGGCTCTCTCTGGTCAGTTACGTCACCTGAGGAGAGAGGAAAACAATGATATGGAACCCCATACACTGACACAGGGCCTGTGTGTGTGTGATTTTGTAAACACCTTGTGTATGTTGGGAGGCATGTCGTCCTCTGAGCGCTCCTCAGGTACAGTGTCGGGGTGTCGGCCTCCATGTCCCTCCTCTGCCCAACCCCCCATGGGCACACGCTCCGACCTCACCACTCTGCCCCCCGGGCCGACAGAGTCTGGAGGAGTGACACACACACACACACACACACACACACACACACACACACACACACACACACACACACACACACACACACACACACACACACACACACACACACACACACACACACACACACACACAGAGTGATATCAGTATGATCCATATCAGTCATCTTCAATATAATTACATATTAGGGAATGAGAGTATCATTTTTCATGGTTGTCATGGTTACCCGTGTTCCCCCCGTAGCGACGCTGGCTGTTGCTCTGGAGTGGTCTCACTTCCTGTCCCGGGGTGGTACCTCGGTCAGGGTTAGGGCCCGAGTTAGAGCTGGGGATAGGGCCGGGGGTGGAGATAGGGAAGGTGTGTGAGCGGGGGATGAGGTTTCGGGGGTTAGGGTTTCCTCCCCCTGAACCCCCCTCACTACTGTCGTCACTGTCCTGCCTGTGCCAGGTGTGCCGGGACAACTCCCCTCCAGACTGCTGCTTATGGAGCTACATAGAGGGAGGAGGGGGAGAGGGGAAGTGGGAGTGAGGGGAGAGGAAGGAGGGAGGGGAGAAGAGGAAGTGGGAGAGAGAGGGGAGGGGGAGAGACGCATTTACTTTTGATGCTCTTTATTGCAAAATCTTTAAAACCATCCATCCAGACACAGACAAACCTCATGTATATAGAGTGCGTGGATGCTCATCTCCGTGGAGGCGTATTCTGATAGGACGAGACTTGTCAGTTGACCTTCCCACACACTACTGCCTGAACTAGCAGTTCGAGCATCAGTACTGGGGGGGGGGAGAAAGAGTTTGTTGATTGACAGTTAGTTGATAGATTGCTTGATTAGTTGTGGGAGGAGTGTGGGCTTTACCTTGATCCTGCCATGGCTCTGCTTGCAGAAGAGGCGTGTCCGGCTGACCTATGGGTGGAGCTACAGCTGCCCCTCATGCTGCTGACTGAGAGGGAGCGCAAGGCTGACGCCCCGTCGCTAACACCCACCGGCCCGTGATTGGTCAAGGAGCCGTCCCGCCCCAGATGAAGAGAGGCCAATGAGGGGGGACCTGCCAGGAAGTTAGCTATCAGACTCCTTGGCTGAGAGGGCGAGCGACACACACACAGAGAGAGACAGAGAATTCGATTTTGACCTTTAATATCAGTGTAATCAAAAAACTCAGAAATGTATACAATGTTAAACTTGAGATTAAAATTGAAGTGTCAATGTATGTATTGGCATGTGTGTCCGTCTCCCTATCTCTGACAGTGAGGTGAGAGTGTGTCCGTCTCCCTACCTCTGACAGTGAGGTGAGAGTGTGTCCGTCTCCCTACCTCTGACAGTGAGGTGAGAGTGTGTCTGTCTCCCTACCTCTGACCCATTCAGTGAGGTGAGAGTGTGTCTGTCTCCCTACCTCTGACCCGGACAGTGACGTGAGAGTGTGTCCGTCTCCCTACCTGACAGTGAGGTGAGAGTGTGTCCGTCTCCCTATCTCTGACAGTGAGGTGAGAGTGTGTCCGTCTCCCTACCTCTGACAGTGAGGTGAGAGTGTGTCTGTCTCCCTACCTCTGACCCGGACAGTGAGGTGAGAGTGTGTCCGTCTCCCTATCTCTGACAGTGAGGTGAGAGTGTGTCCGTCTCCCTACCTCTGACAGTGAGGTGAGAGTGTGTCCGTCTCCCTACCTCTGACAGTGAGGTGAGAGTGTGTCCGTCTCCCTACCTCTGACAGTGAGGTGAGAGTGTGTCCGTCTCCCTACCTCTGACAGTGAGGTGAGAGTGTGTCCGTCTCCCTACCTCTGACAGTGAGGTGAGAGTGTGTCCGTCTCCCTACCTCTGACAGTGAGGTGAGAGTGTGTCCGTCTCCCTACCTCTGACAGTGAGGTGAGAGTGTGTCCGTCTCCCTACCTCTGACCCGGACAGTGAGGTGAGAGTGTGTCCGTCTCCCTACCTCTGACAGTGAGGTGAGAGTGTGTCTGTCTCCCTATCTCTGACAGTGAGGTGAGAGTGTGTCCGTCTCCCTACCTCTGACCCGGACAGTGAGGTGAGAGTGTGTCCGTCTCCCTACCTCTGACAGTGAGGTGAGAGTGTGTCCGTCTCCCTACCTCTGACAGTGAGGTGAGAGTGTGTCTGTCTCCCTACCTCTGACAGTGAGGTGAGAGTGTGTCTGTCTCCTGTAGTCTCTCTCTGTACTCTCTCCTTCAGCTGGCTGATGAAGTGAGTGGTCTCAGTGGGGGGCTGCCACTGGGGGTTGGTGATGGCAAAATGCATCAGGGACAGCTCAGTCTTCCCATCCTCTGCCTGTTGGTAAATAGATGCCTCTGTCTTCCCCTCAGACATCCACTGGAGGGAGGAAGAGGAAGTAAGAGAAAGGAGAAAAGGAAGGAGTTAGGGAGGGGAAAGAGAGTCACTATTTATGCATTGCTCATCTGTGTGTGTGTGTGTGTGAGAGAGAGAGACTCACCGCGGGGTGTCCGTGCTGTCTGATGTCCATCTGAGCGAAGGAGCAGGTGTCTCCCACCCCTACCACCTCCACGGTGAAGTTCCTGAAAAAGTCAATGATTTCCAGAGACTTCCTCCTCAGACTGAAGATCAGGATGAAGGGAGTCACCAGGGGGCTGGTCAGCTCCTCTAGGATAAACACCTGGACAGGCAGAGGAAAGGTTAAAACACCTGAATGCTGATCTAGGATCAGGTCACCCCCCCTGTGCATATAATCGTCTTCATTGCAACCTTAAAAATGGAACACTGATCCTAGACCAGCACTTCTAATCTGAGATGTTTTGTGAATACAGGCTCTGGCCAGGTAGAGAGGAATATGCTATGTGCTTCAGAAATGACTCATAAGTTCCTGCTTTATAAAAAGAGTGGAAAAGGTTATGACTATAGTGCTACTCACAGCCTTGTACTGGAAGAGCTGTGAGAACTGATCTCGTGTCTCGTAGCGATGGGCGTTGCCCTGCCAGTGGTCTGGCATGTAGTGGATGTGAGCCAGGATCAACCTGAGCAGCTGCTCTGGACAGTAGACCAGGTGTTTGTCAGGTATAAAAGACCTGAGGAGAGAGGGAGAATGTACCAAACCCTTCAAAATGACTTAGCACACAGACACACACACACACACCTGCAGACAGTGATACACACTCCCAGCAGGGTGATGGACGACAGGACATGTTCCACGGCGAGGACGTCTTCGTCGTAGATGGTCAGCGCAATGAGGACAGCCAATAGGGAGCCAGCAAAAAACGCCACGTTCTTAGCCACCACCGTCAGCAACGAGGACAGGAAGCAGTTCATATACCTAGAGGATGCCTGGAGGTGGGACACACGCACGGAAGTGAAGGACATCTGGCATTTAGACACTACTGACAGCAACAGACAAGAATCAGTTCATCAATTTCACAATAATTACCTTACACACCTTCTGTGTGTGTGTGTGTGTGTGTGTGTGTGTGTGTGTGTGTGTGTGTGTGTGTGTGTCAGTCCTACTTTGTAGCCCTTGCTGAGCCGTGACATCAGTTCGTGGTCCAGCTCATTGAAGTGGCGAAGGTAACATCGACCGTACAGAGACCAACACCTCGCTCCCAAACTACCTGGCTCACGCTTTATCACCTACACACACACACACACACAATAAATGAGCTTTACAGCATCTGCTACACCTCCATAACAGAGCACAGCGGTGTGTGCGTGTCCCTACCTCTGTATAGCTGAAGAAGGCATACAGTATTTGCCAGACCAGTACGACAGGACAGAGTAAGAGGTTGGCGATGCCGATCCACAGTATACGTGATGCCAGTTTGTCTGCCAGCTCCAACCTGTTACCACCTCTCTTATACTGCGGCTTCAAACTCCACTCACTCTCAAACAGAGAGCCTGGGAAGTGGGGGTGAGAGAGAGAGAGACACAGAGAGAGAGAGAGAGAGAGACAGCGAGAGAGGTGAAAAGTGTACCAAACAATGTGTACCGAGCACAAACTCCAAAACACACACACCAACCTGGCCCCCAGAAGAGGATGAGTTCAAAATTGTACTTGAGGCCGCGGGTGTAAAACACACACTCCCCAAGTAGTGGCAGGCGGAAACGCACAGGAAGGAGGGACTTATTTACCATGGCAACCTGGAGGAAGAAGAAAGGGGTTTAGGTGGTGTTGTTTTTGATTGACAGGTGGTTCAGTAGTAGGGGTACAAGTGAGGAATGGTAGATGGTAGAAGATGTACTCTGACACGAGCACAAACACACGTGAGTGCACACAGACACACACACACACACACACACACAGACACACACAGACACACACACACACACACACACACACACACACACACACACACACCATGTAGTTTTTGAAGCGCAGGATACGGTGGTATATGTCCAGTTCTGTGAGCTCTTTCTTGTGGATACAGATCTGATGTTCCTTCTGGATCTCAACGATCCGGGCCTGAACCTCCTGCCATGTGAAGTATGGCAGCTCTGCCTAGAGGGGGGAGGAGAAGGGGGAGGGGAGGAGGAGACAAGGACGAGGTGAGGGGGAAAGGTGGAGGAGAGGAGGGGAGGAAGATCAGTTGTTAAACCAGTAGGTTGAAGACACGCAGACAGACACACACACACACACACACACCATGCTCATCTTGAGTGCGTTGGTGTAGAAGGAGCGTATCTCCCAGTAGCAGCAGACGTTGTAGATGAACTTGATGAGGCGATGCAGCCAGAACACTCCAGATATCATCAATACAAACATCACTGTCACGTTGTCACGGATACTGGCGGGAAAACAACAAGCAGGTTGTCATGGATACTGGCGGGAAAACAACAAGCAGGTTGTCACAGATACCGGTGGGGAAACAAAAAGCAGTAAGGACATTTTCCGGCATTCCTTAGTAACTTGAGTGCAAAAGATGTGCTAATAAAGTGTTTATAATGCATTTATAAAACATTTATGAAGTGTTTATAAGCCTTACCTTGCGCTGCAGACATCCACAGGCAGGAAGGCGTCAGGCAGAGTGACTTTGGAGGAGTCGGTGTGGTTGACAAACTTGTTTGCGAACAGAATGTCATAGTCCACACAGTTAGCCAAGAAGACTGTGAATCCGACCACAAACAGCAACTGGCTACAGAAGGGGAGAAATGGGGAAAGAGGAGAGAGAGGAAAATTTTAAACGAACCCACAGGACACAGACATGGACCACATAGAAGACACAGACACACTGTGTACTTACACCAGCTCAAAGACCTCTCCCAGCAGCATACAAGTGAAGCCATTCTTCTGGTGCAGGTTATAGACGTGTCAGGGGTCAAGGATCAGATGATGACATAAAAGTATCATGTGTCCTCTCATAATGAAAGTCTAGTCGGCTATAGAATTAACTCAGGTCACCAGCTCAACATTCCTCCTCCTGGAGAGCTACAGGGAATGCAGGCTTTTATTCCAGCCCTGCTCTTACACACCTGATTCTATTCTTCTCCTGGAAGGTGTTGACCCTCCCGGTCTTAAAATAACCCCCGGGGTAGTTGTAGTAGTGAATGATCCAGGAGTACAGAGACACAGAGGGGTAAAAGGATATCCTCTGGAAGAACAGGTCCAGGTTCTCTATGTGGTGCCACGGGGCTGCAGAGAACAGTCAATAACAAAAACAGGTTAGTGTGTGTGTGTGTGTGTGTGTGTGTGTGTGTGTGTGTGTGTGTGTGTGTGTGTGTGTGTGTGTGTGTGAATCTACTTAAGAACTTTACACTTGTTTCCGTCAGGTACGTGCACCAGTAGGTTCTCCTCTCCTGGTGGAGAGTCGCTGTATGAAGCCTCTAGGCGCTGGTACTCTGTGTCAAAGTGTGCCGCCATGGTAACCACAGCTTCAGTTACCCCCAGCAATCAAGCCCCTAGCTACTGATTGGACCAGTGGACTACAGAAAGGGTGGGAGAGAGAGAGAGAGAGATCAGTGCCATAAATCCACAGATAGTCTGTATTACAATAACCATGTGTCTTTCTCTTCCCTCGTCTGCACTGGATTGAGTAACAGAGGGAACCTCTTTCTGACATCCACCTATCCAGCTCCTCACATGAAAGTAGATAAAGGAGAGGAGGTGAGGAAAGGAAGCCAAACATGTCAATAAGCCACATCACACCTGTGCTCCACCCATCACTGGAACATGGACATGCTTGAAAGACAAGAGACAGACAGACAACTGACAGGTGTGGATATAGGCACACAAAAACTATTCTTGCAGCAAATCATATTCCATAATACCACAAAATTTCCATGACCGTTTGCCTAGTATAAAACAGCCTACGTTAATCATGTTGGCCAATGTAGACATGTCACTGGCAGAACGCTGCTGACACAATGGACAGTGTTGCGAAATGTGCTCTGCGACTCCAGCGGAATCACAACGACGGATATTGACACAGAGAGCGTTTTAAACCACATTATAGCCTACACATATCCTACTGTTTTACGTAGAGCCTATGGCTCTGAATTTACTCATGTGACAATTTGTGAGCGACAAAAACCAAGTCTATACAAGCTTTTTGGCCGACGTGCGCAGCGTGGTTTTAATTTATAAACAATAAGCGTTCCTGGTGCTGCTGGCCTTTTGAAAGGCGGGCGACAATGACGAGGGACACGCAGCCCCCTCCTATGCTATAATCTACATGTAAGTGGAAATATTGTTGCATCTTGAAGTCTTCCGCAAATAGCTTACCTGGAAAATGATTCGGCTACACGTATTTAGGCCTACACACAAGAAAATAGCCCACCTCTGTTGACCAAGGATAGATTAGCTCCATTCCAGGATCATTACACGTCAGGGGATTACCGTTTACATTTCACCCTACAGAAAGAGAACATGGGACATTACAATTCTAAAATCATGAAATTGTAACGATAAACCGATCCCATTGCTTACAATATAGCTGTGATTAAAAAAAATAAAAACATTACATGTAACGTTAGCTAGGCAGCCCGGGAAAGTGTACCCTAGGAAGAACCGAAACCGTGAAGATGATTTGGTTCTCAGGATATTGGCAAAATGCTATTGTTGAAGAAAGCTGCATGTTCATGACAGATCTACAAAATCATCACAAGGATTTAGCTCTATATTTTACTGCACTAGACTATTATTCTGTTGAAAATGTTATCGGGTCGCAGCCTACCTTTGACGCAGGTGGACTGATCGTCAATGAGAATAGCCGAGCCCTTGTTTATAGAGGACGTCTAGGCTTTGTTTTCCTGTTTATTTTTGAGTCAGAGGCGAAATTTGGTTTAATTTCTGAAACACATTATGTACACCAATGCCCGTCATGGTTGATGGATACCTGGTTTAGCCAATCAGAAGAGTGGTTTTCCTAAACGGAGAAGAAAACAACCAGTCAAAGACAGATGCGGACTCCCAAAGAGGCGGACTCCCAAAGCTCCCTGGTTCAGCTTTCTTAACACGCCCTTTGAGCTCATACAGGGTTTATGACATGCAGGTTTTGGTCAATGGTCAATTATGATATTCCTGTTTTGAATTAAATATAAAGCAATCTCAAATATCGTCATCTAAAACTCAAAAGTATCTAGACTACACATCATTCCTGACGACGAGAAAACGTCAATGATGAATTGAATGTACAGTCATTTTTAATTAAAGCCTATACGATATCCATGGGCGCGCCTGAAAATTAAATTAATGGTATTTTACCGCCTCTTAGTGGATATTTATGGTATTACAACAACATTGACACATTCGGGGGTACTGCTTACTGAAGCTCACCTCTGGGTTGGGCTATAAACCCAACCTATTGCTAAAGTTTGAGTTACATTGGCTGTGCCTTACAGTAATGATGAAGTCGATTAGACTCACAATTACACGTATCTGCTTTTAACCAAGTTGTTTGTTCTCAAAAAATGCCATATAGACATTGTGGAGTGTGTGGATGAGAATATTCATAATGTGACTGTGGGCCGCTGGAGTGACAGCTGGCCTTTTGTTCAGTGTGTCTGTTAACTCTAATGGACACCTGTGTGTTGAATATGTAAGAACATTACTTGGCCATCTGTTTCATCCTTTCATTCTCCCCACCTCGCTCTCTGTCTCACCCTCTACCCCCTTTCTCTCGCTGTCTATCGTTGTATGCGTGTGTGTCCAGGCTTGTGTAATCTAATCATTATTGTGAGTAGGGCTATTACATCTGGTGCGATTAGGATTCATTTGGGATAATCTGATAAAGTCTGTCCAAGATAATAATAAAAGTGGTATCTAGAACCTAAAAGGATTCTTCAGCTGTCCCTTTTTGGTTCCAGGTAGAAGAACCCTTTTGGAATCAGGTAGAACCCTTTTGAGGTCCATGTAGAACCCTTCACATGGAACCCGAAAAGAGTTCTACCTGGAACCAAAAAGGGTTGTCTTATAGGGACAGCCGAAGAACCCTTTTTTGTAGGAGTGTACAGTCGTGGCCAAAAGTTTTGAGAAGGACACAAATATTAATTTCCACAAAGTTTGCTGCTTCAGTGTTTTTAGATATTTTTGTCAGATGTTACCATGGAATACTGAAGTATAATTACAAGCATTGCATAAGTGTCAAAGGCTTTTATTGACAATTACATGAAGTTGATGCAAAGAGTCAATATTTGCAGTGTTGACCCTTCTTTTTCAAGACCTCTGCAATCCACCCTGGCATGCTGTCAATTAACTTCTGGGCCACATCCTGACTGATGGCAGCCCATTCTTGCAAAATCAATGCTTGGAGTTTGTCAGAATTTGTGTGTTTTTGTTTGTCCACCCGCCTCTTGAGGATTGACCACAAGTTCTCAATGGGATTAAGGTTTGGGCAGTTTCCTGGCCATGGACCCAAAATATCGATGTTTTGTTCCCCGAGCCACTTAGTTATCACTTTTGCCTTATGGCAAGGTGCTCCATCATGCTGGAAAAGGCATTGTTTATCACCAAACTGTTCCTGGATGGTTGGGAGAAGTTTCTCTCGGAGGATGTGTTGGTACCATTCTTTATTCATAGCTGTGTTCTTAGGCAAAATTGTGAGTGAGCCCACTCCCTTGGCTGAGAAGCAACCCCACACATGAATGGTCTCAGGATGCTTTACTGTTGGCATGACACAGGACTGATGGTAGCCCTCACCTTGTCTTCTCCGGACAAGCTTTTTTCTGGATGCCCCAAACAATCGGAAAGGGGATTCATCAGAGAAAATCACTTTACCCCAGTCCTCAGCAGTCCAATCCCTGTACCTTTTGCAGAATATCAGTCTGTCCCTGATGTTTTTCCTGGAGAGAAGTGGCTTCTTTGCTGCCCTTCTTGACACCAGGCCATCCTCCGAAAGTCTTTGCCTCACTGTGCGTGCAGATGCACTCACACCTGCCTGCTGCCATTCCTGAGCAAGCTCTGTACTGGTGGTGCCCCGATCCCGCAGCTGAATCAGGAGACAGTCCTGGTGCTTGCTGGACTGTCTTGGGCGCCCTGAAGCCTTCTTCACAACAATTGAACCGCTCTCCTTGAAGTTCTTGATGATCCGATAAATGTTTGATTTAGATGCAATCTTTTTGGCAGCAATATCTTTGCCTGTGAAGCCATTTTTGTGCAAAGCAATGATGACCGCACGTGTTTCCTTGCAGGTAACCATGGTTGGACAGAGGAAGAACAATGATTCCAAGCACCGCCCTCCTTTTGAAGCTTCCAGTCCGTTATTCGAACTCAATTAGCATGACAGAGTGATCTCCAGCCTTGTCCTCGTCAACACTCACACATGTGTTAACAAGAGAATCACTGACATGATGTCAGCTGGTCCTTTTGTGGCAGGGCTGAAATGCAGTGGAAATGTTTTTGGGGATTCAGTTAATTTGCATGGCAAAGAGGGACTTTGCAATTAATTACAATTCATCTGATCACTCTTCATAACATTCTGGAGTATATGCAAATTGCCAACATACAAACTGAGGCAGCAGACTTTGTGAACTTTTTTATTTGTGTCGTTCTCAAAACATTTGGCCACAACTGTACAGCTTATATACACGCACATCTATTCTGACAACAACCCCTAGTTGATACTGAGATGCTAATATGATGATATGGAAATTGGTAAAGAGGAAACACCTTCTGTCCATAACACAACCCTCAGTGTGTAAAACAACCTTAAATGCAGTGTACTGCCAAATTAACAGTAAGTTTCTGAAAAATAGGCCAACCAACCCAAGGTCGGTAACTGGTTGGATCAAATCACATTCTATTTAACACATGCTTCGTAAACAACAGCTGTAGACTAACAGTGAGATGCTTCGTTACGGACTCCTCCCAGTAATGCAGACAGAAAAATATAGAACAAAATAACAGTAACGATAACTTAGCTATACAGTGGGGCAAAAAAGTATTTAGTCAGCCACCAATTGTGCAAGTTCTCCCAATTAAAAAGATGAGAGAGGCCTGTAATTTTCATCATAGGTACACCTCAACTATGACAGACAAAATGAGAAAAAAAATCCAGAAAATCACATTGTAGGATTTTTTATGAATTTATTTGCAAATTATGGTGGAAAATAAGTATTTGGTCAATAACAAAAGTTTATCTCAATACTTTGTTATATACCCTTTGTTGGCAATGACAGAGGTCAAACGTTTTCTGTAAGTCTTAACAAGGTTTTCACACACTGTTGCTGGTATTTTGGCCCATTCCTCCATGCAGATCTCCTCTAGAGCAGTGATGCTTTGGGGCTGTTGCTGGGCAACACGGACTTTCAACTCCCTCCAAAGATTTTCTATGGGGTTGAGATCTGGAGACTGGCTAGGCCACTCCAGGACCTTGAAATGTTTCTTACGAAGCCACTCCTTCGTTGCCCGGGCGGTGTGTTTGGGATCATTGTCATGCCGAAAGACCCAGCCACGTTTCATCTTCAATGCCCTTGCTGATGGAAGGAGGTTTTCACTCAAAATCTCACAATACATCGCCCCATTCATTCTTTCCTTTACACAGATCAGTCGTCCTGGTCCCTTTGCAGAAAAACAGCCCCAAAGCATGATGTTTCCACCCCCATGCTTCACAGTAGGTATGGTGTTCTTTGGATGCAACTCAGCATTCTTTGTCCTCCAAACATGACGAGTTGAGTTTTTACCAAAAAGTTATATTTTGGTTTCATCTGACCATATGACATTCTCCCAATCTTCTTCTGGATCATCCAAATGCTCTCTAGCAAACTTCAGACGGGCCTGGACATGTACTGGCTTAAGCAGGGGGACACGTCTGGCACTGCAGGATTTGAGTCCCTGGCGGCGTAGTGTGTTACTGATGGTAGGCTTTGTTACATTGGTCCCAGCTCTCTGCAGGTCATTCACTAGGTCCCCCCGTGTGGTTCTGGGATTTTTGCTCACCGTTCTTGTGATCATTTTGACCCCCACAGGGTGAGATCTTGCGTGGAGCCCCAGATCGAGGGAGATTATCAGTGGTCTTGTATGTCTTCCATTTCCTAATAATTGCTCCCACAGTTGATTTCTTCAAACCAAGCTGCCTACCTATTGCAGATTCAGTGTTCCCAGCCTGGTGCAGGTCTACAATTTTGTTTCTGGTGACAGCTCTTTGGTCTTGGCCATAGTGAAGTTTGGAGTGTGACTGTTTGAGGTTGTGGACAGGTGTCTTTTATACTGATAACAAGTTCAAACAGGTGCCATTAATACCGGTAACGAGTGGAGGACAGAGGAGCCTCTTAAAGAAGAAGTTACAGGTCTGTGAGAGCCAGAAATCTTGCTTGTTTGTAGGTGACCAAATACTTATTTTCCACCATAATTTGCAAATAAATTCATAAAAAATCCTACAATGTCATTTTCTGGATTTTTTTCTCATTTTGTCTGTCATAGTTGAGTGTACCTATGATAAAAAATGACAGGCCTCTCTCATCTTTTTAATTGAGAGAACTTGCACAATTAGTGTCTGACTAAATACTTTCTTGCTCCACTGTATGCACGGGTACCAGTACCGAGTTGATGTGCAGGGGTACGAGGTAATTGAGGTAAATATGTAAATATAGGTAGGGGTGACTAGACAGGAAAGGGGTAGACAGGAAAGATAATAAATAGTAACAGCATAGTAACAGCAGTGTATGGTATGAGTCAAAATAGTTAGTGCAAAAAGAGTAAATGAAGATAGTCCAGGTAACTGTTAAACAAACTATTTAGAGTGTTATGACTTGGGGGTAGAAGCAGTTCAGGGTCCTGTTGATTCCAGACTTGGTGTATCGGGTGGCTGGAGTCTGACAATTTCGGGCCTTCCTCTGACGCCGCCTGATATAGAGGTCATGGATGGCAGGGAGCTTGGCCCCAGTGATGTACTGGGCCGTACACACTACCCTCTGTAAGGCCTTGCGGTCAGATGCCAAGCAATTGCTATACCAAGCGGTGATGTAGCCAGTCAAGATGCTCTCAATGGTGCAGCTGCCCATGCCAAATCTTTTCAGCCTCTTGAGAGGGAAGAGGTATTGTCGTGCCCTCTTCACGACTGTGTTGGTGTGGGCGCACCATGATAATCCATTAGTGATGTGGACACCGAGGAACTTAAAGTGCTCGGTGATCAGCTAATTTGTCTTGCTGACATTGAGGGAGAGGTTGTTGTCCTGGAACCACACTGCCAGATCTCGGTGTTGGAGTTGTGTGCAGCCACGCAGTCATGGGTGAACAGGGAGTACAGGAGGGGACTAAGCGCGCACCTGGAGGGGCCCCACTGTTGAGAGTCAGCATGAGGGATTTGTTGTCTACCCGCAACACCTGGGGTTGGCACATCAGGAAGACCAGGATCCCATCAGGAAGTCCAGGATTCAGTTGCAGAGGGAGGTGTTTAGTCTCAGGGTCCTTAGTTTAGTGATGAGCTTGGAGGGCACTATGGTGTTTAACACTGAGCTGTAGTCAATGAACAGCATTCTTATGTAGGTGTTCCTTTTGTCCAGGTGGGAAAGGGCAGTGTGGAGTGCAAATGAGATTGTGTCATCTGTGGATCTGTTGGGGCGGTATGCGAATTGGAGTGGGTCTAGGGTGTCCGGGAGGATGGTGTTGATGTGAGCCATGACCAGGCTTTCAAAGCACTTCATGTCTACCGACATGAGTGCAACGGGGCGGTAATCATTTAGGCAGGTTACCTTCGCTTCCTTGGGCACAGGGACTTTGGTGGTCTGCTTGAAACATGTAGGTATTACAGACTTGGTCAGAGAGAGGTTGAAAATGTCAGTGGAGACACTTGACAGTTGGTCCGCGCATGCTTTGAGTACACGTCCTGGTAATCCGTCTGGCCTAGCGGCTTTGTAAATGTTGACCTGTTTAAATGTTTTGTTCACATTGGCTACCGAGAGCATTATCACACAGTCATCCAGAACAGCTGGTGCTCTCGTGCATGCTTCAGTGTTGCTTGCCTCGAAGCGAGCATAAAAGGCATTTAGCTCGTCTGGTAGGCTCACATCACTGGGCAGCTCGCATTTGGGTTTCCCTTTGTAGTCCGTAATAGTTTTCAAGCTCTGCCATATCCGACGAGCATCAGAGCCGGTGTAGTAGGATTCAATCTTAATCCTATTTTGACGCTTTGCTTGTTTGATGGTTTGTCTGAGGGCATAGCGAGATTTCTTATAAGAGTCCGGATTAGTCTCCCGTTCCTTGAAAGCGGCAGCTCTAGCCTTTAGCTCGATGCAGATGTTGCCTTTAATTCATGGCTTCTGGTTGGGATATGTATGTACGGTCACTGTGGGTCTTTTGGGGAGGTATGCGAATTGGAGTGGGATAGATGTCACCAGGGGTACGCTGCTCCAGTCAGTGAGCAAACAGATGGCAGAGACATTGCCTAAGTTTACTTTATTTATTTAGGACTGGCGGTTGGACATGGTAAAGGTTGGTGTGTGTGTGGTTCTGTAACAAAAGGAGATGTCAATAGCAGGTTACATAACATGAAAAGATAAACATGCTCCACTCCCCCTCCATAGAAACTTAAATTGGGTCCTGGATCTTCGTATATAATCCAAAGAACAGAACTCTGGTAAATAAACATACATTTTTACACGACATAAAAGGTGATAAGGACAAACCTATTAAACTAATACAGCTCAAATATTGAAAATAGTGGAAATAAACTGATAAATGGCTTGACAGGCTTTAAATACAAACTAGAAGTGTGAATGAGCCAATCGGGGCAGTCCTGATAATTAGTGACAGGTGTGTGATTACATGAGAGCGTCAACAGGTGAAATTCACTTGCCTAATCAAGTCCATCTCAGCAGTATGCTGCTCCACTCTGGGTGCTTTTGTACAGTCTCACTGTCATTGTTGGTTACAGATGTATGAATGGGCTGCCTTGGCTAACTAAGCTGTGTCAGTGTGCGTGTGTGTGCACGCACGTGTGCATGCGCGGCTGAAGGGGATATAGCTGATTAAATTACCTCTCTGTCTGTAGGGAACCAGGAGGTCGCCACGCCAGATAATTTAGTCAGAAGACATGTTTCATCCTTTCATTCTCCCCACCTCGCTCTCTGTCTCACCCTCTACCCCCTTTCTCTCGCTGTCTATCGTTGTATGCGTGTGTGTCCAGGCTTGTGTAATCTAATCATTATTGTGAGTAGGGCTATTACATCTGGTGCGATTAGGATTCATTTGGGATAATCTGATAAAGTCTGTCCAAGATAATAATAAAAGTGGTATCTAGAACCTAAAAGGATTCTTCAGCTGTCCCTTTTTGGTTCCAGGTAGAAGAACCCTTTTGGAATCAGGTAGAACCCTTTTGAGGTCCATGTAGAACCCTTCACATGGAACCCGAAAAGAGTTCTACCTGGAACCAAAAAGGGTTGTCTTATAGGGACAGCCGAAGAACCCTTTTTTGTAGGAGTGTACAGTCGTGGCCAAAAGTTTTGAGAAGGACACAAATATTAATTTCCACAAAGTTTGCTGCTTCAGTGTTTTTAGATATTTTTGTCAGATGTTACCATGGAATACTGAAGTATAATTACAAGCATTGCATAAGTGTCAAAGGCTTTTATTGACAATTACATGAAGTTGATGCAAAGAGTCAATATTTGCAGTGTTGACCCTTCTTTTTCAAGACCTCTGCAATCCACCCTGGCATGCTGTCAATTAACTTCTGGGCCACATCCTGACTGATGGCAGCCCATTCTTGCATAATCAATGCTTGGAGTTTGTCAGAATTTGTGTGTTTTTGTTTGTCCACCCGCCTCTTGAGGATTGACCACAAGTTCTCAATGGGATTAAGGTTTGGGCAGTTTCCTGGCCATGGACCCAAAATATCGATGTTTTGTTCCCCGAGCCACTTAGTTATCACTTTTGCCTTATGGCAAGGTGCTCCATCATGCTGGAAAAGGCATTGTTTATCACCAAACTGTTCCTGGATGGTTGGGAGAAGTTTCTCTCGGAGGATGTGTTGGTACCATTCTTTATTCATAGCTGTGTTCTTAGGCAAAATTGTGAGTGAGCCCACTCCCTTGGCTGAGAAGCAACCCCACACATGAATGGTCTCAGGATGCTTTACTGTTGGCATGACACAGGACTGATGGTAGCCCTCACCTTGTCTTCTCCGGACAAGCTTTTTTCTGGATGCCCCAAACAATCGGAAAGGGGATTCATCAGAGAAAATCACTTTACCCCAGTCCTCAGCAGTCCAATCCCTGTACCTTTTGCAGAATATCAGTCTGTCCCTGATGTTTTTCCTGGAGAGAAGTGGCTTCTTTGCTGCCCTTCTTGACACCAGGCCATCCTCCGAAAGTCTTTGCCTCACTGTGCGTGCAGATGCACTCACACCTGCCTGCTGCCATTCCTGAGCAAGCTCTGTACTGGTGGTGCCCCGATCCCGCAGCTGAATCAGGAGACAGTCCTGGTGCTTGCTGGACTGTCTTGGGCGCCCTGAAGCCTTCTTCACAACAATTGAACCGCTCTCCTTGAAGTTCTTGATGATCCGATAAATGTTTGATTTAGATGCAATCTTTTTGGCAGCAATATCTTTGCCTGTGAAGCCATTTTTGTGCAAAGCAATGATGACCGCACGTGTTTCCTTGCAGGTAACCATGGTTGGACAGAGGAAGAACAATGATTCCAAGCACCGCCCTCCTTTTGAAGCTTCCAGTCCGTTATTCGAACTCAATTAGCATGACAGAGTGATCTCCAGCCTTGTCCTCGTCAACACTCACACATGTGTTAACAAGAGAATCACTGACATGATGTCAGCTGGTCCTTTTGTGGCAGGGCTGAAATGCAGTGGAAATGTTTTTGGGGATTCAGTTAATTTGCATGGCAAAGAGGGACTTTGCAATTAATTACAATTCATCTGATCACTCTTCATAACATTCTGGAGTATATGCAAATTGCCAACATACAAACTGAGGCAGCAGACTTTGTGAACTTTTTTATTTGTGTCGTTCTCAAAACATTTGGCCACAACTGTACAGCTTATATACACGCACATCTATTCTGACAACAACCCCTAGTTGATACTGAGATGCTAATATGATGATATGGAAATTGGTAAAGAGGAAACACCTTCTGTCCATAACACAACCCTCAGTGTGTAAAACAACCTTAAATGCAGTGTACTGCCAAATTAACAGTAAGTTTCTGAAAAATAGGCCAACCAACCCAAGGTCGGTAACTGGTTGGATCAAATCACATTCTATTTAACACATGCTTCGTAAACAACAGCTGTAGACTAACAGTGAGATGCTTCGTTACGGACTCCTCCCAGTAATGCAGACAGAAAAATATAGAACAAAATAACAGTAACGATAACTTAGCTATACAGTGGGGCAAAAAAGTATTTAGTCAGCCACCAATTGTGCAAGTTCTCCCAATTAAAAAGATGAGAGAGGCCTGTAATTTTCATCATAGGTACACCTCAACTATGACAGACAAAATGAGAAAAAAAATCCAGAAAATCACATTGTAGGATTTTTTATGAATTTATTTGCAAATTATGGTGGAAAATAAGTATTTGGTCAATAACAAAAGTTTATCTCAATACTTTGTTATATACCCTTTGTTGGCAATGACAGAGGTCAAACGTTTTCTGTAAGTCTTAACAAGGTTTTCACACACTGTTGCTGGTATTTTGGCCCATTCCTCCATGCAGATCTCCTCTAGAGCAGTGATGCTTTGGGGCTGTTGCTGGGCAACACGGACTTTCAACTCCCTCCAAAGATTTTCTATGGGGTTGAGATCTGGAGACTGGCTAGGCCACTCCAGGACCTTGAAATGTTTCTTACGAAGCCACTCCTTCGTTGCCCGGGCGGTGTGTTTGGGATCATTGTCATGCCGAAAGACCCAGCCACGTTTCATCTTCAATGCCCTTGCTGATGGAAGGAGGTTTTCACTCAAAATCTCACAATACATCGCCCCATTCATTCTTTCCTTTACACAGATCAGTCGTCCTGGTCCCTTTGCAGAAAAACAGCCCCAAAGCATGATGTTTCCACCCCCATGCTTCACAGTAGGTATGGTGTTCTTTGGATGCAACTCAGCATTCTTTGTCCTCCAAACATGACGAGTTGAGTTTTTACCAAAAAGTTATATTTTGGTTTCATCTGACCATATGACATTCTCCCAATCTTCTTCTGGATCATCCAAATGCTCTCTAGCAAACTTCAGACGGGCCTGGACATGTACTGGCTTAAGCAGGGGGACACGTCTGGCACTGCAGGATTTGAGTCCCTGGCGGCGTAGTGTGTTACTGATGGTAGGCTTTGTTACATTGGTCCCAGCTCTCTGCAGGTCATTCACTAGGTCCCCCCGTGTGGTTCTGGGATTTTTGCTCACCGTTCTTGTGATCATTTTGACCCCCACAGGGTGAGATCTTGCGTGGAGCCCCAGATCGAGGGAGATTATCAGTGGTCTTGTATGTCTTCCATTTCCTAATAATTGCTCCCACAGTTGATTTCTTCAAACCAAGCTGCCTACCTATTGCAGATTCAGTGTTCCCAGCCTGGTGCAGGTCTACAATTTTGTTTCTGGTGACAGCTCTTTGGTCTTGGCCATAGTGAAGTTTGGAGTGTGACTGTTTGAGGTTGTGGACAGGTGTCTTTTATACTGATAACAAGTTCAAACAGGTGCCATTAATACCGGTAACGAGTGGAGGACAGAGGAGCCTCTTAAAGAAGAAGTTACAGGTCTGTGAGAGCCAGAAATCTTGCTTGTTTGTAGGTGACCAAATACTTATTTTCCACCATAATTTGCAAATAAATTCATAAAAAATCCTACAATGTCATTTTCTGGATTTTTTTCTCATTTTGTCTGTCATAGTTGAGTGTACCTATGATAAAAAATGACAGGCCTCTCTCATCTTTTTAATTGAGAGAACTTGCACAATTAGTGTCTGACTAAATACTTTCTTGCTCCACTGTATGCACGGGTACCAGTACCGAGTTGATGTGCAGGGGTACGAGGTAATTGAGGTAAATATGTAAATATAGGTAGGGGTGACTAGACAGGAAAGGGGTAGACAGGAAAGATAATAAATAGTAACAGCATAGTAACAGCAGTGTATGGTATGAGTCAAAATAGTTAGTGCAAAAAGAGTAAATGAAGATAGTCCAGGTAACTGTTAAACAAACTATTTAGAGTGTTATGACTTGGGGGTAGAAGCAGTTCAGGGTCCTGTTGATTCCAGACTTGGTGTATCGGGTGGCTGGAGTCTGACAATTTCGGGCCTTCCTCTGACGCCGCCTGATATAGAGGTCATGGATGGCAGGGAGCTTGGCCCCAGTGATGTACTGGGCCGTACACACTACCCTCTGTAAGGCCTTGCGGTCAGATGCCAAGCAATTGCTATACCAAGCGGTGATGTAGCCAGTCAAGATGCTCTCAATGGTGCAGCTGCCCATGCCAAATCTTTTCAGCCTCTTGAGAGGGAAGAGGTATTGTCGTGCCCTCTTCACGACTGTGTTGGTGTGGGCGCACCATGATAATCCATTAGTGATGTGGACACCGAGGAACTTAAAGTGCTCGGTGATCAGCTAATTTGTCTTGCTGACATTGAGGGAGAGGTTGTTGTCCTGGAACCACACTGCCAGATCTCGGTGTTGGAGTTGTGTGCAGCCACGCAGTCATGGGTGAACAGGGAGTACAGGAGGGGACTAAGCGCGCACCTGGAGGGGCCCCACTGTTGAGAGTCAGCATGAGGGATTTGTTGTCTACCCGCAACACCTGGGGTTGGCACATCAGGAAGACCAGGATCCCATCAGGAAGTCCAGGATTCAGTTGCAGAGGGAGGTGTTTAGTCTCAGGGTCCTTAGTTTAGTGATGAGCTTGGAGGGCACTATGGTGTTTAACACTGAGCTGTAGTCAATGAACAGCATTCTTATGTAGGTGTTCCTTTTGTCCAGGTGGGAAAGGGCAGTGTGGAGTGCAAATGAGATTGTGTCATCTGTGGATCTGTTGGGGCGGTATGCGAATTGGAGTGGGTCTAGGGTGTCCGGGAGGATGGTGTTGATGTGAGCCATGACCAGGCTTTCAAAGCACTTCATGTCTACCGACATGAGTGCAACGGGGCGGTAATCATTTAGGCAGGTTACCTTCGCTTCCTTGGGCACAGGGACTTTGGTGGTCTGCTTGAAACATGTAGGTATTACAGACTTGGTCAGAGAGAGGTTGAAAATGTCAGTGGAGACACTTGACAGTTGGTCCGCGCATGCTTTGAGTACACGTCCTGGTAATCCGTCTGGCCTAGCGGCTTTGTAAATGTTGACCTGTTTAAATGTTTTGTTCACATTGGCTACCGAGAGCATTATCACACAGTCATCCAGAACAGCTGGTGCTCTCGTGCATGCTTCAGTGTTGCTTGCCTCGAAGCGAGCATAAAAGGCATTTAGCTCGTCTGGTAGGCTCACATCACTGGGCAGCTCGCATTTGGGTTTCCCTTTGTAGTCCGTAATAGTTTTCAAGCTCTGCCATATCCGACGAGCATCAGAGCCGGTGTAGTAGGATTCAATCTTAATCCTATTTTGACGCTTTGCTTGTTTGATGGTTTGTCTGAGGGCATAGCGAGATTTCTTATAAGAGTCCGGATTAGTCTCCCGTTCCTTGAAAGCGGCAGCTCTAGCCTTTAGCTCGATGCAGATGTTGCCTTTAATTCATGGCTTCTGGTTGGGATATGTATGTACGGTCACTGTGGGTCTTTTGGGGAGGTATGCGAATTGGAGTGGGATAGATGTCACCAGGGGTACGCTGCTCCAGTCAGTGAGCAAACAGATGGCAGAGACATTGCCTAAGTTTACTTTATTTATTTAGGACTGGCGGTTGGACATGGTAAAGGTTGGTGTGTGTGTGGTTCTGTAACAAAAGGAGATGTCAATAGCAGGTTACATAACATGAAAAGATAAACATGCTCCACTCCCCCTCCATAGAAACTTAAATTGGGTCCTGGATCTTCGTATATAATCCAAAGAACAGAACTCTGGTAAATAAACATACATTTTTACACGACATAAAAGGTGATAAGGACAAACCTATTAAACTAATACAGCTCAAATATTGAAAATAGTGGAAATAAACTGATAAATGGCTTGACAGGCTTTAAATACAAACTAGAAGTGTGAATGAGCCAATCGGGGCAGTCCTGATAATTAGTGACAGGTGTGTGATTACATGAGAGCGTCAACAGGTGAAATTCACTTGCCTAATCAAGTCCATCTCAGCAGTATGCTGCTCCACTCTGGGTGCTTTTGTACAGTCTCACTGTCATTGTTGGTTACAGATGTATGAATGGGCTGCCTTGGCTAACTAAGCTGTGTCAGTGTGCGTGTGTGTGCACGCACGTGTGCATGCGCGGCTGAAGGGGATATAGCTGATTAAATTACCTCTCTGTCTGTAGGGAACCAGGAGGTCGCCACGCCAGATAATTTAGTCAGAAGACATGCTGTCATTGGTGTGTGTGCGTGTGTGTGTGTTGTGGGGGGGAGTCCCCTGTGGTGATAGGGGGTATCCAGGATGAAGTAATCTCTCATGGGATTCTTAATTAGATCGCCCCCCCCCCCTTCTCCTACTGTATTCCCTTAAATTCTCTCTCCCCCTTCCCTCCCCCTCTGCTTCCCTGCAAGACCAGAGCAGACATTAAAGAACCAGACTGACACACATACTCATGTAGATGCATACTGTACATGCACACACTAAAACATGCATAACAGTATACATACAACTGCAAACACTATACAGTATTCAAGTAGCTTTGTGTCAGAGGGTTTTGAGTAATGTGTTTGTGATAGTAGGGGGGATGGGTTAGTGAGATACATGTTCTGTCCTCTATGTTTGAGTCAGGGGGTAATGAAATAATGAATGGTGGGCAGAGGTGGGATGGAGGTCAGTGTTGTGTGTGGGGGGGAGATCAATTTACTGTTACACATACAACTGTCATATCAAGGATGAAGGGCTGAAGCTTATCCTTTCATGATTATTGTAACTTTATCTGGGGTTTGTTTCTAGGAGAGAGAGGAAGCTGAGGAGACAATATAAGAACATGTTTTGACTCAAGATCAATAAAATAAACTAGCATAATGTTATATTAATCTGTTCTCTGACTGAAACCCAATTGGCTGATTGCATCTTCGTCATGAAAGAAATTAATCATCTTTTAAACTTCGTATTTCTTTCTTTGAATAAGCACAAGCATTGAGCAATAAACAAAATTTGTAAATACTTCCGTCAAGACATATCAAATATTCATTCACATTAAGAGAATATTTACAACTCTCAAAGATTTAAAGTCGCTATATAAGTTGCTTTGGAAATACTTTAATTATATTTTTGTGCCTTTTAGAACACATAAAGCTAGCTGCTTTACACAATTCCATTAGCTTTGTTACGCACAGAAATAGTCAATACTAGCCTATAGCTGAAAAAAGTAACAAAATAACCTGAATATGCACTTTAAACCTAGTGAATAAGTGAGGGGGGAAAAGCTACAGCAGGGCACTAACCCTTTTACACCTCACTGTCCTTTTCTCTTCTCTCTTCACTCTCCTGTTCCACCGTGCTGTGCTGCTGCCCCTGCATCTTGGCTGCAGTCCTTCATGTCACACCCTGATATGTTTCACCTGTCTTTGTGATTGCCTCCACCCCCCCCTGGTGTCGCCCATCTTCCCCATCATCCCCTGTGTATTTATCTTTGTCTGTGGCCAGTTCGTTTTGTTCGTAAAACCTACCAGAGTTTCCCTGCTCCTGCCTATTTTCCTGCTCCTTTCTCCGTTGTCCGTGCGAGAGGCTGCTCGCAAGCTGCTCCAGCTATGCCAAGACTCCCGTAGTGTGGCAGACTACACAGTGGATTTCCGCACGTCGGCAGCTGAGGGTGCTTGGAACTCAGACGCGCTGTTCGACACATTCCTACATGGAGTATCGGAGGAAGTTAAAGATGAGCTTGCAGCCCGGGAACTACCGGTGGATCTCGACTCACTCATGCCTTGATCATTCGGATAGATGCCCCCGGGGTATCCCGGAAGTTTCCGACGGCTCCGTTACCAAGAGAACCTGAGGCTACACGAGTTCCCACGAGAGCCTCCGAAGACTGACGATGCACCTCTTCCCGAGCCCATGCAACTAGGCAGAGCTAGACTGTCTCCTGCTGAAGGGCTAGACAGGCTTCACACTAAGAGTTGCCTGTATCGCGGGACTACTGGTAATTTAGTCTCCACCTGTCCACTAAAAGACCAGGCTCACCGGTAGGAGCAAGTACTCTGGTGGACCATACAGAGAACCTTTCCTCTCCCCTTACTCGCAATCTTTTTCATGCCATCTTGCTGTGGGGTAACCAGTCAAAATCTCTCCGGGTACTCCGACCCTGGGGCTGAAGAGAGCTTTATGAACGCTACCCTGGCTTCCGAGCTGGATATCCCCACCCCTCTCCGTTCCCATGGATGTTAGAGCACTGGACGGGCGGTCCATTGGCCGGGTCACCCACAATACCACCCCTATCAACCTACGTGTGTTAGGGAACCACAGCGAGACGATCCAGTTCCTGCTCATTAAGTCTCCTCATGTTCCCGTGGTGTTGGGGTTCTCCTGGCTCCAGCGACACAACTCCCTCATTGACTGGTCTGTCGGTGCCATCAGAACCCGTTCTGCCACGCCCACTGCCTGAAGTCAGCGCAGCCTGTTCCGGGACGTCTTTCTATCAATTCATGCGGAGTACCAGGACCATCGGGAGGTGTTCAGGAAGGCCCAGGGCTCTTCGCCGCCACCGCACCGACCCTATGACTGTGGGATTGATCTTCTCCCAGGCACCACTCCATCCCGGAGACGACTGTACTCTCTGTCGGGTCCGGAGACCAAGGCTATGGAGACCTACATTGTGGACCCCCTAGCTACTGGGTTCATCCTTACTTCTGCCTCCCCCTCCCTGCATCCGTGCATTGACTACCGAGGTCTCAATGACATCACGGTGAAGAACCACTACCCGAGGTCGGCATACCTTCTGCTCAGATGTTTGTCCGCTGCTGTCGTTGTACCTGGAGGAGAACCCGATCGGCCCTCCTCAAGACCACCTCCAGGTATCGATGACAAGTGGATCGCCACCGGACCCTGTCTCGCCGGTATCGTCTCAGGCAGAATGTATGGCTATCCACCCGGGATCTGCCCCTCCGAGGGGAATCCCGCAAACTCTCCCCCCGGTTTATCGGCCCGTTTCCCCATCTCCAAAATGATTAGCCCCTCTGCTGTTCATCTTCTGTTGTCCCATACCCGTCGTATACATCCCACCTTTCATGTATCCAGAGTTAAAACCATGTCTCACAGCCCTTTGTCTCCTGTTTCCAGGGAAATGGCTGTAATCCAGGTATGCCAGGTGGCGCCGCTAGAGGGGGGGTACTGTCAGACCCTGATCTGTTTCACCTGTCTATGTGATTGTTTCCACCCCCCCCTCCAGGTGTTGCCTATCTTCCCCATTTTCCCCTGTGTATTTATACCTGTGTTCTCTGTTTGTCTGTTGCCAGTTCGTTTTGTTCGTAAAACCTACCAGCATTTGTTTCCCTGCTCCTGCCTGTTTTCCTGCACCTGTTTTCTAGGCCCTCCTGGTTTTGACAGTGCTGTGTGCCCTGACCCTGAGACTGCCTGCCGTTCTGGACCCTTTACACCCTTTCTAGATTACTGACTCCTGCCTGCCTTGACCTGTCGTTTGCCTGCCCCGGTGATTGTAATAAACTCTTGTTACTTCTACACTGTCTGCATCTGTGTCTTACCTAAACATGATACCTTTGGGCCTTCAGAGAAGCCTGGTCTCTTCTCCTGGTCCTCAGGTTCACCGTGACACAGACAATCTCCAGCAGAGCACAGGCCATCAGTGAAGAGTAAACTGCATAGAACGTGGAGTCGATGCCAAAGGGAACCCTCTCCCCGTTGATCAAGAAGGTTGTAGTTATTGATAAACAGTCTGTCTTAGACATGACAGCACACGAGTACTCCCCACTGTCCTCCAGTGAGAGGTTAGAGAGGACCAGAGAGACAGAAAGGGGAGATGCATTCAATCTGCCATCTAAATCTTCATGCATTTGTTTGTACTCATCATCTCTATATGTAGGTATGTCACTCCTCCCTATCAGAATAACGTTGTCCACTTTAGCAGTCTTTCTATACCACACTAACCTATCATACTCCTTGACATCAGAGTTACAACCTCCCCTCCCTCTGGAAGAACTCAATGAGGGGCTCAGATTATATATTCTGAAGATTTTTAGTGGGGACACTTTTATGCACAAGTAATACCCTGAGTGTTTGGGTGTCATTTCCTGACGATGCTCCATTCACAAAATAGTCTGTCTGCTTCTCTTGGTCAGTAAGGATTTTTCCAGGCCTTGAGTGGGTTTGAGATGGTGATACTTTGGTGAGTCTTCCAACTGGGCTTTCCTGGGACCATTCCTCTGTCCCATTGGGAAGTACAGCAGGTCTAATTAGCTCCCTCTGAAATGAGCATACATTATGTAAGACACTGTTCGACCATGTACAGTACTGCAGATGGTGAGGTTGATGCTTTTCTGGAGTGACACCTTGCCAGCTGTTCAGCACTCCACCTTGTATAGTCCAGAGTATGACTGAGACAGGTTCTGGAGAAGGACAGTTCAAATGTTCTGAGATGAGCTTCAGTCGCTTCCATAATTCTGAATCCAGTGTGGATTTCTCAGGTGTAGGGTTAGAAGTGTTCAACAGCAACAGGCTCTCTTCAGCTTTAGAGTTGGATATCAAACAGTTGTCATTTTACTCATCATTGTAAAAGAGATATTCATCACCTTCTATAATCTCATAGGTTTCTTGGACAGCATGGGAGGTTCGGATCAGACCAGTATGACACTCAGTTTGTGACTGAAGCCATTGTACACATCCTGTCTCTACTGATGGGAAGCACCGCGAGCTGCCCAGTGACACAAACCTACCGGATGAGTTAAATAACTTCTATGCTAGCTTCGAGGCAAGCAACACTGAAGCATGCATGAGAGCATCAGCTGTTCCGGATGACTGTGTGATCACTCTCTCCATAACACATGTGAGTAAGACCTTTAAACAGGTCAACATTCAGACGGATTACCAGGACGTGTACTCCGAGCATGTGCTGACCAACTGACAAGTGTCTTCACTGACATTTTCAACCTGTCCCCGACAGAGTCTGTAATACCAACATGCTTCAAGCAGACCACCATAGTCCCTGTGCCCAAGAACACATCTGTAGTCTGTAGCCATTAAGTGCTTTGAAAGGCTGGTCATAGCTCACATCAACACCATTATCCCAGAAACCCTAGACCCACTCCAATTTACATACTGCCCCCAACAGATCCATAGATGATGCACTCCACACTGCCCTTTTCCCCACCTGGACAAAAGGAACACCTACCTGAGAATGGTATTTATTGACTACAGCTTAGTGTTCAACACCAGAGTGCCCTCAAAGCTCATCACTAAGCTAAGGACCCTGGGACTGAACACCCTCTAACTGGATCCTGGACTTCCTGACGGGCCGCCCCCAGGTGGTACGGGTAGGTAACAACACATCCGCCACGCTGATCCTCAACACAGGGGCCCCTTTGTGGTGCATGCTCAGTCCCCTCCTGTACTTCCTGTTCACTCATGACTGCATGGTCAAGCATGACTCCAACACCATCATTAAGTTTGCAGACAACACAATAGTGGTAGGCCTGATCACTGACAACAATGAGACAACCGTATGGTGCCAGGACAACAACCTTTCCCACAATGTGATCAAGACAAAGGAGATGATAGTGGACTACAGGAAAAGGAGGACCGAGCACGCCCCCATTCTAATCGCCGGGGACGTAGTGGAGCAGGTTGAGAGCTTCAAGTTCCTTGTTGTCCACATCACCAACGAACTATCATGGTCCAAACACACCAAGACAGTCGTGAAGCGGGCACGACAACACCTATTCCCCCTCAGGAGACTGAAAAGATTTGGCATGGCTCCTCAGATCCTAAAAAAGTTCTGCAGCTGAACCATCGAGAGCATGGTTGCATCACAAGATGGTATGGCAACTGCTCTGCCTTCAAACACAATTGCACTACAGAGGGTAGTGCGTACGGCCCAGTACATCACTGGGGCCAGGCTTCCTGCCATCCAGGACCTCTATACCAGGCAGTGTCAGAGGAAGGCCCCAAAAATTGCCAAGGACTCAAGCGACCCTAGTCATAGACTGTTCTCTCTGCTACTGCATGGCAAGTGGCTCCGGAGCGCCAAGTCTATGTCAAAAAGGCTTCTTAACAGCTTCTACCTCCAAGCCGTAAGACTCTTGAACAGTTAATCAAATGGCTACCCAGACTATTTAGCTACCCAGACTATTTGCACCACCCTGATTCCCAATTTGTATGCTGCTGCTACTCTCTGTTTATTATCCATGCATAGTCACTTTACCTACATGCACATATTACCTCAATTACCTCGACTAACCGGTGCCCCCGCACATTGACACTCTACCGGAAGCCCATGTATATAGCCTCGCTACTGTTATTTTATTGTTGTTTCTTATTCATTTATTTATTTATTTTAATTATTTAAACTGCATTGTTGGTTAAGGGTTAAGTAAACATTTCACTGTACGGTGAAATACCTGTTGTATTCGGCACGTGACAAATAACATTTGATTTGATGTGTTGTGGTGAACCAGTCTCCTTATATCTGCTTTTGGTCAGTTATCTTATTCCTCCATGTTGCAATACTGGCGACCCCGTGATGCTGAGCCCAATATCTCCTCATCTTTTCCACAGAATCGTGGAAACCCTGACATATCAGAGCAGAATGCAGTGGTGAAGGTCTCTGATAGGCGAAAACATCTCATTTATTATTTTTAATAACCTGCCCAGGGACTACGGTTGAAAATGGGCCGGCTGGCTAAAACCGGCACTTTTACCGAAACGTTGATTATTAATGTGCGCTGTCCCTGTAAAAAAAAATCATATAAACTCAAACTCAGATTGAACATGCTGATGGGGACAGAACCACATACAACTGGTGCTTCATGAGCCCTGGTTGCATCATAGCCTCTTGCTTCTTCTCAACTGTCAACGGAAAGTTTACAACTTCTTGAAAATGTGTGACCATATAAGGTTCCAGTCTGAAGATGCTGTTTCTTAGAACTGATCTGATACAAGCTTTACTCTCCACTGGCTAATTCACACCAGTTACAGACATTTGAGTCATTTAGCAGATGCTCTCATCCAGAGCCTCACAATAAGTAAGCTTTTGTTTTTGTGCATCACAAACACACCTGATTCAAATATTCCACTAATCCAGGTCTTCTCTCTGTCTGGACCATAATTAGTTGAATCAGGTGTGTTTCTGCAGGGCTGGAATGAAACCCTGCACTCCAGGTAGCTTTCCAGAACCACAGTTGAATAGTTTCCCCTCTATCTCTCTCTGTCTCTGTGCTCACTTTCTCAGATGAATAGCCTGTAGGTGTCCTCTCTCTTTTTGTCTCTTATTTCAGACGGTTATAAATGTGTATCTAGACAGAAAAGATCAAGAACGTGGTAGAGAGAGAAAGAGGTTGATAAAAATATATTTACAGCCATTTCCCCATAAAACTGATTGGCTTTGACATTGTGAGTGATGGGATTTCCCAGACAACGTGTGACATGCCTAAAGGGCGGTTTCTGTCCCAGGATCCATCACTCTTGGTGAGTGTGTGCGCTCATATGGTGGCACCTGTGCCCTCTTTCTGGAAGTCTGGAGAGAACAAGAGAATACTGCTCACGTGATAGATCCAGTGAAGGGAAGACAGAGGTGTGTGTGTGTGTGTGTGTGTGTGTGTTAGTAATGCGCAGGTTGACTAATAACCTGCAGTCCACGCTATTATATCCGCGAGGCTCTGAAGACTGGGTTTAGGAACGGGCAGAAAAAAGTTAACGTCAATCCACGGAGGCAAAAAGGACATTGTCGAAGTTTCATTCAAAAAGACAAAAGCAGCGAAAGGAGAGTTGAAAATAAACAGAAGGGAGGGACAGAAAAGTAATCTTCGTAAAATATTTGGTGAAGTGGTTAAAAAGGATAATAGTAGTGTCAGCTGTGTTATGTGTGTAACGGCTTTCTAGGTGTGGTGAAGGAGAGTCGGACCAAACTGCAGCATGTAGATTGCGATCCATGTTTAATGAAAACAAACGTAAATACGAAGAAACACAAAACACTACAAAACAATAAATGTAATGAAAACCGAAACAGCCTATACTTGTCAACTAAATACAGCGACAGGAACAAAGACACTAAGGACAATCACCCACGACAAACTCAAAGAATATGGCTGCCTAAATATGGTTCCCAATCAGAGACAACGATAAGCACCTGCCTCTGATTGAGAACCACTCCAGACAGCCATAGACTTTGCTAGATAACCCCACTAGCTACAATCCCAAATACATACACACCAAAACCCCAAGACAAAACACACCACAATACAAAAACTCCATGCCACACCCTGGCCTGACCCAATACATGAAGAAAAACACAAAATACTTAGACCAGGGCGTGACAATGTGTGATGATTGTGAGGCGCTATACAAATTCGACAGTCACAAGACGGGACTTCAAATAGGCTTATGGCACGTGAAGAAAACTAGCCTTCTGTTTAGATGGGTTAAATGTAAACTGAAATCTGGACACAGACTGTAGGTCCATAACCTCTAACATAGCCTTAATATTAACTCCTGCATAATTAAGCATTTATTTCCGTAATATTATACACCAAATGTAGGCAAAATGTGGACTTGGGAACAGGTGTGGAGAAATATGATTGATTTATTTCTGCCTCTTGAGATAATGCACTGCTCAGTTAGATACCATCTGTAAAGGGGCTGTCTTCAACATAAAAGCATAATAAAAGGTGATAGTATTTCAACCACATAAAATATGCATCGAAGCCGAACTGAAATCTTATCAGAAACACGTTGGTTCGTTTTCACAGCCTGCTTTTTCCTTATAACCGGTCAAACTGATGTCATTTGGACAT
Organism: Oncorhynchus kisutch; assembly: GCF_002021735.2. Classification (NCBI taxonomy): domain Eukaryota; kingdom Metazoa; phylum Chordata; class Actinopteri; order Salmoniformes; family Salmonidae; genus Oncorhynchus; species Oncorhynchus kisutch. The sequence continues at coordinate 6,381,596 of NC_034178.2, read as the reverse complement.
TTTGAACAGAAAATCTTCCCGTTGTTTTTCTTTGTGTTATTGTATGTTATCACAGTCCCTAAACGTATTTGATCCGCGAAAGAAAACTTTACTGATGTCAACTATATATCAACTATATTCACGCGTTCATTCTATCGATCTATTACACTATTCTGTTGAGCAAGGGTTTATTTAGTCTTCTAGGGCAACATATAATGACAGAAGATAAACTACATGTATCTAATTATAGACAAGTTAACTAACAAATAGCTTGCCAAAATGTCCAAATTATATGCAGAAGGGAAAAAATCCTGCACCCACTGTCAAAAAATTGTTCTGCCGTTTTTGACTGTAGCCTATAGTGCATTTTCTGTATTTGCGGGTTAGAGAGAGAGTGTGTGTGTGTGGCGCGTACATGCGTGTGAGTTATATTTTCTTTCAGCCCAGAGGGAATGTGACTCACCCCAGCTACAGTCACAGCCCAGAGCGGCAAAGTTCACATAATGAAAGGGAAAGGGGGATACCTAGTCAGTTGTACAACTGAATGCATTCAACTGAAATGTGTCTTCCGCATTTAACCCAACCCCTCTGAATCAGAGAGGTGCGGCGGGGCTGCCATAATCGATATCCACGTCTTCGGCGACCGGGGAACAGTGGGTTAACTGCCTTGTTCAGGGGCAGAACGACAGATTTTTACCTTGTCAGCTCGGGGATTCGATCCAGCAACCCTTCGGTTACTAGCCCAATAATTAACTGGGTGTGTGTGCGCGCGTGTGGCTCCCAGCTCTGTTCACATCCTGTTATTTTCCTCCTCTTCAGAAACAAACAGAGAATTCCTGAGACTCGGGTATCAGGGCCTATGTTGTGGTGGCGACAAACAGTTTGGATAAAGATGTGCACGCGATGATAACGTTGCTACCTCACTCTGTCTCTCATAATCATTATCCTTAACATTATTCGGTTTCACACAAACACACACTCAGTTGCCGATCCGTGGAGTCCGTCAGTTCACTGTCAGGACTGAAGAGGGAACCGTTGGCTTCCCTGTTTGGGATTTATCTTACATTTTTATAGCGGCACACACGGAGAAGAGGTGTGTGTCCTCTCTTTCTCTCTCGCTCTCTCTGCTTTCTCTCTGCTCTCTGTTCGCGTTGGGTGGGAACACACACATCAGGGATTGTAGCCGTTCGGATTTAAATCGGGACGTTTACAAATGAATGGAAATCACCACCGACCAGGACCAAGGAGCATATTCCACCTCCACCCACCCCGAGCTTCCCCGGTGCCCGCTGTGATTTAGTTCTCTGTTAACACTGGGACAAGCGTCTGCCCACCGACTGACTTCACGCGCGCCGGGCAGCAACATAGAGAAGAATGGAAGCGTTTTTCGCGGAGGTAAGCTGGGATGGGAGATGGGCTTTTCCCCGGTTTAATATTATGTTTCCCCGGTACTGGTTGGCCTAATGATAGAAATATAAATTACGTGGTAGCCTGTCATAAACCCGTGTTGTGAATATCGTTTGGACATTTTTATTTGGTGTAGACTATGATGGTGGTTCAACGAGAATCCATTTATGGCCGACCCTCGACAGACACAAGCATAATAAAACTCTTCAAAAATACAGTAGGTGTAGGTTATGTGTCACAATATCGAAAACATTTGCTTTCTCGCTCTCGCTCTCGCTCTCTCAAAATGTTGGCCAATGTCATCAACACAAGTGAATGCTAGCCTACCTATCATATTAGACTAAAGTCAACTGACAGGATGTGCTAAAATGGCACCACACCACTCATCATGTAGCCTGCACTGCCATCCTCATCTGTCCATTCTCTCAGAGGAGGAGAGGAGTAGGCTAATTGGCTAAATGCAGGCTGACCAGAAAATAGGCTAGTCTTTCCATAAAGCTGCGTTTCGGATTAAGATCAATCTGTTAAGGGAGAAAAGCGTGGTATTGTCAAGCTACTAACCTACTGGGTTATTAGTGGCTATACTAGTATGATCAGTGGGAGGATTCTTTCTACCCTCTCTGGGGGGACTGTGTGGGGCTGTGTCTCGGAGAGGGAGGATGGGAGGTGTGGCTATTGCGGGATTTGAAGGGGGGAGGGCGGGGGTGGAGAGAGGAGGAAGATGAAGGCCAAATGGAAGGATATGAATTGACTAGGTGAGACAGCGATGGCTATGGTTGTTATTATGGATTATTAACGCCATGTCCTAATCTCTCTCTCAAATTAATTCAAAGGGGTTTTATTGGTTTTGGAAACACAAGTTTACAATGCCAAAGCAAGTGAAATGAACAAAAGTGAGAAGAAACACAACACACCATCAACAATAATACAATTTTAAAAACGTTACATAGCACTGGATTCCGTCACTGCAGAGAGAGAGAGAGAGATAAAGGAGAGAGAGAGAGATAAAGGAGAGAGAGAGAGATAAAGGAGAGAGAGAGAGGTCCTCTCTCATCCTGGTGTTTAAATTGCGTTGTTACCGATTCTCCCAGATCAATCAGCTCATTTTCGACTTTTCACTCTCTCTTTGCCAGCGGCGCTAACAGATCTCTGGTCCGGCCACCAGTTTGCTAGCCCACTGAGTTTGGCCCAGTAGAAAACATTTTTCTATAAACTACATGTGTTTCCTGCAGTATAATCTATTATATGCTAATATATTGACAGGTTGTTGTGACAACCTAAGCCTAATAGGTTTAGACATGGTTGGTGTGTTCTTTGTTTCTAACACATAAAACAGGGCCGCATTCTTCCCCAATTCACCCCACTGGGGATGGTGCCCAACCTCCCCACCTTCTCAGTCCTTCCTCTTCCTCCTCCTCTTCATTCTCCTTTCTTTCCTCCCCTTTTCTCCTCACCTCCATCTCCTCCCTGTTTCTAATTCATTCCATCATGGTGTCACAAACAAAGGCGGCACACACACACACACACACACACAACTTGTATCATCTGTGCATGAATGTGTTATCCTCTAACTGTAGGCTACTTACCTCCATCCTTCTTTATCTCGATCTGATATAGCTTTAACAACCGCCCCTTCTCACTGTGACGTCATTCATTCTGTGTGCGTGTACACTACCAGTCAAAAGTTTTAGAACACCCCCATTTTCCCAGTTTTTATTGACATTTTATTGAAAGTCCAGTGAATAACCTGAAATGGTACAAAGGTAAGAGGTAAACTGCCAGAGGTTAAAAAAAATAAAAAAATAAGTTTGGGTTTCCAAAAACTGAAAAATAAGGTACATTTCAGAGTTATAAAAAAGCCTTTTCTCAGGGAACAAGTAAAGGGTTAACAACTTACAGCTGTTCTGCAGCAATGGACGTAAATTAAGCCTTGAAAGTTGACGCTAACAATTCCTACAGGTGTCCCAACTTTTGTTGATTATTCTCAAACCCTCTGTCTGTATAAAAGCAGTGTTGGAACAGACTGTTACTACACCCTCTTAAGCATTATTTAGACACTATTGTACTGCAGGAAGTAGTATATTGCTATCATAATGGCGAGAAGAAGGCAATTAACAAAGGAAGACAGACAGACCATTATAACCTCTTGAAAGTATAGGTCTTTCCTTTAGAGAACCTGGAGGAAACTCTGACAGGAAGAGGTCTGGCAGAGCCAAAGCCACAACAGAATCAGAAGACAAGTTTCTGAGAGTCAACAGCTTGCGTGATAGGTGGCTCATAGAACAACAGCTTCAAGCACAGCTTAACACTGGTCGAAGTCAGCAAGTCTCAGTTTCAACTGTGAAGAGGAGACTTCGAGCTGCAGGTTTGACAGGTCGAGTGACAGTATGAAGGCCATTGCTATGATGGCAAAATAAGAAAAAGAGACTTGTCTGGGCCACGAAGCACCGCCAGTGGACTACTGAAGACTGGAAGACGGTCTTATGGACCGATGAAATCTTTGGTTCCTCATACAGGGTTTTTGTCCGCCGTCGAGTAGGTGAAAGGATGGTTTGTCAGTGTGTGACACCACCTGTCAAACATGGAGGAGGAAGCGTGATGGTCAGCGGCTCTTTTGCTGGAACCAGAGTCGACGACTTGCACAGAGTGAGTGGCACCCTGAACCAAAATGGCTACCACAGCATTTTGCAATGCCTTGCAATACCCTCTGTTGTGCACCTAGTTGGTCAGGGGTTCATCCTACAGCAAGATTATGACCTAGAACACACCTCCAGGCTATGGGGTTCATCCTACAGCAAGATTATGACCTAGAACACACCTCCAGGCTATGGGGTTCATCCTACAACAAGATAATGACCCAGAACATACCTCCAGGCTATGGGGTTCATCCTACAGCAAGATAATGACCCAGGACACACCTCCAGGCTATGGGGTTCATCCTATAACAAGATAATGACCCAGAACATACCTCCAGGCTATGGGGTTCATCCTACAGCAAGATAATGACCCAGAACATACCTCCAGGCTATGGGGTTCATCCTACAGCAAGATAATGACCCAGAACACACCTCCAGGTTATGGGGTTCATCCTACAGCAAGATAATGACCCAGGACACACCTCCAGGCTATGGGGTTCATCCTACAGCAAGATAATGACCCAGAACACACCTCCAGGCTATGGGGTTCATCCTACAGCAAGATAATGACCCAGGACACACCTCCAGGCTATGGGGTTCATCCTACAGCAAGATAATGACCCAGAACACACCTCCAGGCTATGGGGTTCATCCTACAGCAAGATAATGACCCAGGACACACCTCCAGGCTATGGGGTTCATCCTACAGCAAGATAATGACTCAGAACACACCTCCAGGCTATGGGGTTCATCCTACAGCAATATAATGACCCAGGACACACCTCCAGACTATGGGGTTCATCCTACAGCAAGATAATGACCCAGGACACACCTCCAGGCTATGGGGTTCATCCTACAGCAATATAATTACCCAGGACACACCTCCAGACTATGGGGTTCATCCTACAGCAAGATAATGACCCAGGACACACCTCCAGACTATGTCAGAACTACCTGAGATGAAAAGAACAACACGGTAGACTTCAAATCATGGAATAGCCAGCACAGTCTCCAGACTTGGTTTGTAGCCAGCACAGTCTCCAGACTTGGTTTGTAGCCAGCACAGTCTCCAGACTTGGTTTGTAGCCAGCACAGTCTCCAGACTTGGTTTGTAGCCAGCACAGTCTCCAGACTTGGTTTGTAGCCAGCACAGTCTCCAGCCTTGGTTTGTAGCCAGCACAGTCTCCAGACTTGGTTTGTAGCCAGCACAGTCTCCAGACTTGGTTTGTAGCCATCACAGTCTCCAGACTTGGTTTGTAGCCAGCACAGTCTCCAGACTTGGTTTGTAGCCAGCACAGTCTCCAGACTTGGTTTGTAGCCAGCACAGTCTCCAGACTTGGTTTGTAGCCAGCACAGTCTCCAGACTTGGTTTGTAGCCAGCACAGTCTCCAGACTTGGTTTGTAGCCAGCACAGTCTCCAGACTTGGTTTGTAGCCAGCACAGTCTCCAGACTTGGTTTGTAGCCAGCACAGTCTCCAGACTTGGTTTGTAGCCAGCACAGTCTCCAGACTTGGTTTGTAGCCAGCACAGTCTCCAGACTTGGTTTGTAGCCAGAACAGTCTCCAGACTTGTTTTGTAGCCAGCACAATCTCCAGACTTGGTTTGTAGCCAGCACAGTCTCCAGCCTTGGTTTGTAGCCAGCACAGTCTCCAGCCTTGGTTTGTAGCCAGCACAGTCTCCAGACTTGGTTTGTAGCCAGCACAGTCTCCAGACTTGGTTTGTAGCCAGCACAGTCTCCAGACTTGGTTTGTAGCCAGCACAGTCTCCAGACTTGGTTTGTAGCCAGCACAGTCTCCAGACTTGGTTTGTAGCCAGCACAGTCTCCAGACTTGGTTTGTAGCCAGCACAGTCTCCAGACTTGGTTTGTGATGAACTGGGCAGAAGGGTGAAAGCAAAGCAACCTACAGGTGCAACACATTTGTGGGAACTTCTGCAACAGTGTTGGGAAGAGTTTTCCTCACAATGTTTGATTTCCATTGTAGAAAGAATGTGTGTTCGGCTGTTATGTCAGCAAAAGGTGGCTACTTTTATAAAAAAATGTAGATATAGAGTCAAAAATGTTGATACAATTTTGTTAAACAAAACAATTCCATGATTTCTTTTTTTTGTCTCCAATTGTTTATCTGTTCTATGCTTTAATTTCAGAGTACATTAAGACAACAAACTGTGAATTTCAATAAAAACTGGAAACATTGAGGTGCTAGTACTTTTGACCGGTTGTGTGTGTCTCCATGGGCGTTGTTACAGATGTAGTAAATTCTCTACACTGTGACATCACACCTCCATATCCCCCGGCAACAGTGGAAGGGGAGGCCTGGCCGACAGGGGTCCACCACAGTCCACTATGGTGGTTGCCCTTTTCTTGTGGCAACAGGGCACAAATCTTGCTGCTGTAATTGCACACTGTGGTATTTCACCCAGTAGATATGGGAGTTTATCAAAATCGGGTTTGTTTTCGAATTCTTTGGGAATCTGTGTAATCTGAGGGAAATACGTGTCTCTAATATCGTACATTGGGCAGGAGGATAAGTGCAACACAAAATGTTTGTCCCATTTTGTGAATTCTTGGTTGGTGAGCGGACCCCAGACCTCACAACCATAAAGGGCATTGGATTCTATAACTGGTTTAAGTATTTTTAGCCAGATCCTAATTGGTATGTCGAATTTTATGTTCCTTTTTGATGGCATAGAATGCCCTTCTTGCCTTGTCTCTCAGCTCATTTACAGCTTTGTGGAAGTTACCTGTGGCGCTGATGTTTAGGCCGGGGTATGTATAGTTTTTTGTGTGCTCTAGGGCAACAGTGTCAAGATGAAATTTGTATTCGTGGTCCTGACGACTGGACCTTTTTTGGAACACTGAGGAATACTGTCAGGGCCCAGGTCTGTCAGAATCTGTGCAGAATATCTAGGTGCTGCTGTAGGCTCTCCTTGGTTGGTGACAGAAGCACCAGATCATCAGCAAACAGTAGTCATTTGACTACAGATTCTAGTAGGGTGAGGGCGAGAGACAAGATAGTAGCTATTAAAACAATTGGATACCACGAAAAAGGGGTAAAATATTTTTTTATTCTTTTTTTTATAAAAAACACCCATTTCTTTCCACAGGGCTGTGGGGTGAAACAGGGATGCAGCTCTCTCTCTCTCCCCCCTCTCTCTCAGACCCAGTGGCTGTGGTAAATGCTATACTGTGCCATATTGATTCAATGTAAGCATGAGAGTGGCACATATAGTGTGTGTGTGTGTGCATGCGTCCATGCCTGCGGCGTGTGTGTGTGTGTAAAGTACAGTAGTGTATATGAACTAATATATTCACTCTTATTAAATGGTCTGTTCTGAATGAGTTATGACTGCCAGACCTCCTCTCTTTAAATTAAACAGAGGACACACACAGGACTACTTATTTAGCTGGGTGGAGACCAAACCTCTGGGGGTCCTTTTCATCATCATTTCATTCATTTTCATACCTTCATGATCCCTCCATCTCTCCCTCATACAGTCCCCCCCTCTCTCTCACTCTATCATCCCCCTCTTCCTTCCTTCCTTCCTTCCTTCCTTCCTTCCTTCCTTCCTTCCTTCCTTCCTTCCTTCCTTCCTTCCTTCCTTCCTTCCTTCCTTCCTTCCTTCCTTCCTTCCTTCCTTCCTTCCTTCCTTCCTTCCTTCCTTCCTTCCTTTCTCTCTCTCTTTCTGTCTGTCTGTCATCCCTCTGCAGAGTATCTCTCCCTCTATCCCTTTCCCCTTTCTGTCTGGACAGAGAGAGAGATGGCGATGGGGTCCAAATCTCAACTGAGGGCAGGATTTCAGCTTTAGTCTCTAGACCTGGCAACCCAGGCAGAAACCCTGACACCACACTGGCAACCCGAGCATTAAATGTCAGGTGACATTATCCTTCTGTGGCCTGCACAACCCCCCTCATATTTAGATCAGTGGTGTGAAAGTCTGTGTCCTTGTGTGTGTCTCTCTTTCTCTCTCTTTCCCTCTCTGTTGACTTATGTGTGACAGTGCTTCCCCTACAGATGTATAGGCGGTGCCTCTCTCTGTTGGCCCCTGCCTATAAGGATGAGTTGGGCTTCTATTGGTGCAATTGGTAATTTTCATGCCAGAGGATTTAGATGTTGCGTAAGGGGCCTGGGCACCCTGCCTGGATATTAAACTAGGGGAAAGACTGTTGTGTAGTTTAGTGTTTAGTGTGTAGTGTAAAGCGGGAAGGGTATGTTATAGTCATGCATAGAGTGTATCCTGGTTCATTGGAGAGGAGCGAGAGAGAGCAGTCGCTTGAGATGTATGACCCATTTTCAGCAGAAGCAAGCACATTCGTTCTGCTTAGAGCTGCATCAGCTCTGCCTCTCTCCATCGCTCCGTCTCACTCTTGTTTTCTGCCCTCTCGCTTGTCTCTCTTTTTCCTCCCCCACAATCTCCGATCTCTTCATCCCTGGTACATGTCCCCGGTCGGTCTCTCTCTCTCTCTCTCTCTCTCTCTCTCTCTTTCTCTCTCTCTCTCTCTCTAGGTGTGGGAGTAGTTCTCTATCTTGGATCTCGATTCCCTTTACAGCATTCTTTCACATTCTTTCATCTCCCAGCATTCTTAGCTGTTTTCCCCGGGATGGTCTCTCTCTCTCTCTCTCTCTGTCTATAGGCATGGGAGTAGTTCTCCATCTTTACAGCTATCTTTCACACTCACTAAAAACACCAACTCCCAGCGGCCTTAGCTGTTTTTTTCACCAAGAACACCATCTCCCAGCAACCTGAAGATGCTAAAATGTAAAGGGTTAGATATGTTGTTGTTATCCCATATAGTAGGCTATTTTACACCTCCTTTCCTGTGCTGCTTATTTATTATTCTGCTGTTTCTATGGCGCTCTGGTTGCCATGGCGTTTCTGGGGTTTGACTGTAGTTTAATCCAAGATCAGAGAGTATGTGATAATTAGCCAACTACTCAAAATTAGGTTTGAATACACACACACACACCCACACGCACGCACGCAAACACACACACACACACACACACACACACACACACACACACACACACACACACACACACACACACGTACACAATACACACCCAGGTTAATCCGCCAGGCTGCTGCCTCTCTGTGTGTGATGGGGTCTAAGTTGCCATGGTGTGTTTTAGCTGGTTCAGAACTGTTTCAGATGAATCATTAATGTGTTCTGAGTCACAAGGGACAGAAAGGAGCTCCAGCTTTAAATAACCTGAACTGCACTGAATACGCAAATAGAAGTCATTATACTGATCATAACTAATCTAGTACAATAGCTCAATAGACTCCCTGATGTGTGTGTGTGTGTGTGTGTGTGTGTGTTCACTGCCAGGTGTTTGGTACCAGATCTGGCCAGATCTGACTTATACACTGACTGTACAAAACATTAAGAACACCTGCTCTTTCCTTGACATTGACTGACCAGGTGAATCCAGGTGAAAGCTAGGATCCCTTATTGATGTCACTTGTTAAATCCACTTCAGTCAGTATAGATGAAGGGGAGGAGACAGGTTAAAGAAGGATTTTTAAGCCTTAAGACAATTGAGACATGGATTGTGTATGCAGTGCCTTGCGAAAGTATTCGGCCCCCTTGAACTTTGCGACCTTTTGCCACATTTCAGGCTTCAAACATAAAGATATAAAACTGTATTTTTTTGTGAAGAATCAACAACAAGTGGGACACAATCATGAAGTGGAACGACATTTATTTGATATTTCAAACTTTTTTAACAAATCAAAAACTGAAAAATTGGGCGTGCAAAATTATTCAGCCCCCTTAAGTTAATACTTTGTAGCGCCACCTTTTGCTGCGATTACAGCTGTAAGTCGCTTGGGGTATGTCTCTATCAGTTTTGCACATCGAGAGACTGCAGAGGACATCTCAATATAAGGAAGGTGTTCCTAGTGTTTGGTATACTCAGTGTATTGGACAGGTGTCAGGTCCATGACAACACACACACGCACGCGCGCACACACACCACTCCACCCATAATCTGCTGAGTGCATCACCTTGATGATTGTATTATCACCTTTAATGGAATGTTGAGAGAGAGAGAGAGAGAGGGAGAGGGAGAGGGAGAGGGAGAGTTCAAGGTTATCAGAGGAGACAAGAATCAATCTACAGCTGTGTCTCTGAGGTAAGCATATGCTCCTCCTCCTCACCTGATTAACCCCCTTATCGTCACAACGACACCATGACCTATAGAGTCACACCCCCTGTCTTCTCTCCTCTTACCGAGAGAGAGTTCAGTGAAGAGAGAGAGACGGGCTGCAGGTCTGTGAGTTTATTACATGTCCAGTCCTTATTTATGTGGTTGTAGTTCTTTTATCTGTTGCAGAGTTAGGAGGAGGTCCTAAATCACTCACACACACATGCGCATACACACATACACACACACACACACACATACATACACACATGCACACACACACATACACACACAGAAGTCCAGCCTTTCTCATTCACCCCAGACCCTGAGTCTCTCTTGGGAGTCTGACATTTCCCCCTCTTCCTCCTCCTCCGTCTCTTCCTCTCTTCCTCTCTTTCCTTTGCCTGTCTTCCATTAGCTGATGTCTGATTTATTTATATTCCTTCTCCTTCTGTCTTCTCCCTCCTCCACACTCCATCCATCCCTTCTCTTGCTCTCTCCCATTCTTCTCTTTTTCTCCCTCCCTTCTTTCTCTCCTTAATTCCCCCCCTCCCCCCAGGAGCTGAAAGACTGTCAGATGGCAACTGTTCCTGAGATGGTGTGATTACACGGCTCTCTCTCTCCTTCCCTCCCTTCCCTCTGCTCTCTCTCTCATCCCCCTCTTTCTGTCACTCAGTCACCTCCCCTCCCTCCCTCTGTCACTGTCACCTCCCCTCCCTCCCTCTTTCACTCAGTCACCTCCCCTCCCTCCCCCTGTCACTCAGTCACCTCCCCTCCCTCCCCCTGTCACTCAGTCACCTCCCCTCCCTCCCTCTTTCACTCAGTCACCTCCCCTCCCTCCCTCTGTCACTCAGTCACCTCCCCTCCCTCCCTCTGTCACTCAATCACCTCCCCTTCCCTCCCTACTCAGTACCTCCCCTCCCTCCCTCTGTCACACAGTCATTTCCCCTCCCCCTCTTTCACTCAGTCACCGCCCCTCCCTCCCCCTGTCACTCAGTCACCTCCCCTCCTTCCCTCTTTCACTCAGTCACCTCCCCTCCCTCCCCCTGTCACTCAGTCACCTCCCCTACCTCCCTCTTTCACTCAGTCACCTCCCCTCCCTCCCCTGTCACTCAGTCACCTCCCCTCCCTCCCCTGTCACTCAGTCACCTCCCCTCCTTCCCTCTTTCACTCAGTCACCTCCCCTCCCTCCCTCTTTCACTCAGTCACCTCCCCTCCCTCCCTCTTTCACTCAGTCACCTCCCCTCCCTCCCCTGTCACTCAGTCACCTCCCCTCCCTCCCCCTGTCACTCAGTCACCTCCCCTCCTTCCCTCTGCGTGCGTGTGTGTGTGTTCCACAAGAGGCCAGAGGAGTAGCCTAATGTAACTATTTCAGGTTCTAGATAGCACCTTTTTTCAAGGAGTGTATGAAATAGATCATTCAAACACTGAGCTATAATGTATGCTCATAAAAAAGTGGGAAATTATATTATTTTATACTAATAAAAACTCTCAGAGAAAGAGATTTTGTTTAACAAGCAATAAAAACGATTCTCCAAAAGGGTCAAAATGATTGACACCTTTGTTTTCAATACCTTTTAATACCTCACCTTGTGCTGATAACAGTACTGAGTCCATTTCTCAAATGTTTTATGAGTTAGAGGACATATTGGGAGGGATCTGAGACCACAGATCCCTTCCAGATCCTTGATGTCCTTCGTCTGCGCTTCTGGACTGTCCTCTTCAATGAGTTTCAAGTCCCGAGACTGAGATGGCCATTTCAAAATGTTGATTTAGTGGCCAGTTAACCATTTCTTTGTGGAGTTTGATGTGTGTTTGGGGTTATTGTGTTGCTGGAAGATCCACTTGGGGCCAAGTTTCAGCCTCCCGGCAGAGGAACCAGGTTTCTGACTAAAATGTTCTGGTACTGGGTCAAGTTCATGATGCCGTTGACCTTAACAAGGGCCCCAGGACCAGTGGAAGCAAAAATAGCCCCATAATATCAAAGATCCACCACCATATTTTACAGTGGGTCTGGGGTTATGTTCTGCTTATGACTTACCGCTAGTGTCTGGGGTTCTGTTCTGCTTATGACTTACCGCTAGTGTCTGGGGTTCTGTTCTGCTTATGACTTACCGCTAGTGTCTGGGGTTCTGTTCTGCTTATAAACCTACCGCTGGTGTGCACGGCCAAAACCCTCTATGTTCACGTCGTCTTATGTAAACACCTGGAGTTTGCTCAGTGAAATTGGCACTTGGATTGGAACCGGTGTTTTGGGAAGATGACATGAAATCGAGCTCTTTGGCCACGCCCACCAGTGGTGGGTTTGGTGTCGAAAAAAAGAATGCAGGCTGTCAATCATTTCAGACCCCCACTGTTCATGGAATCAACAGTAACTGTAGCTAGTGATAAAATATATACCTATCGCATAGAGACCTCACAAAGTGTGTGTGGATTTGTCACTGGCCCCGGGTGTTCAACTCACAGTACAGGAGCGACACTCTTCACCCTGCGGTTCTACCCCGAGCTACCAATCTGGGGTGTGTGTGTGTTTTCTGCCTGGTTAACTCCACAGCCTTTGTCAGGAGTGTGTGTAGGCGTGTGTGTTGCGGGAGTAGGGGGTTGCCGGGGGGTGTGGGCCATCTGTTGCTAAAACAATAAGCCTCTTCTCCTCCTCTCTTCTCCTCCTCTTCCTCCTCTCTTCTCCTCCTCCTCCTCTTCTCCTCCTCTTCCTCCTCTCTTCTCCTCCTCTTCCTCCTCTCTTCTCCTCCTCTTCCTCCTCTCTTCTCCTCCTCTTCCTCCTCTCTTCTCCTCCTCTTTCTCTCACTCTTCTTCCAGATGTGCACATCTGGGCTGCGTTCAGTATGCTTTTACGTTCTGGAACGTTCAATTGAACCGAAACGTTGCTTTACTGAACGACGAGTTGAAAAACGGGGAGAGGTTGTGGTTTGGGAAACGCTGTCACCATGGCCACTGCCCTTAAAATACTTCACAAATTTCTTCAAGCCACACCTCGCCACACCCGTGAAACTGGAGCAAACGTACCTCAAAGTCTGTTCAAGTTCTTACAGAACGTTTTGGGGAAACTTGACATTCAGTACAAACCGTTCCGCAAATGTCCAATCGAACTGAAAGCACCTCAGGTATCCTTGATTTTTTCAGGGTCCTCCTTCTCTCACCCCCTACCCACCCACCCCTTCTATACCTCCCTCACCCCTCCCTCACCCTCACCTCCTTTACATGTAATACAGTAGTCCCCCTTTAACTTCTCTCAATCCTTTCCTCTTCCCCTCTTCACCCACTTACCCCCTTTATAATACAGTAGTCCCCCCCTGTGTTGGGGTAGTGTAGGGGTCAGGGGTTAGAGGTCACTGACTGGCTGAAAGGGAGCTTTGTGTTGGAGGGACAGAATAAATATAAGACACTTCCTCTTTCTCCACCTCTATCACCCTGTCTCTCTGTCTCCACCTCTATCACCCTGTCTCTCTATCCCCACCTCTATCACCCTGTCTCTCTTTCTCCACCTCTATCACCCTGTATCTCTTTCTTTACCCCCCTTCTCTCCTTCTCTCTCTCCCTACCTCTCTACTACAGAGGACACGTATCTCTCTCCTTCTCTCTCTCCCTACCTCTCTACTACAGAGGACACGTATCTCTCTCCTTCTCTCTCTCCCTACCTCTCTACTACAGAGGACACGTATCTCTCCTTCTCTCTCTCCCTACCTCTCTACTACAGAGGACACGTATCTCTCCTTCTCTCTCTCCCTACCTCTCTACTAGAGGACACGTATCTCTCTCCTTCTCTCTCTCCCTACCTCTCTACTACAGAGGACACGTATCTCTCTCCTTCTCTCTCTCCCTACCTCTCTACTACAGAGGACACGTATCTCTCTCCTTCTCTCTCTCCCTACCTCTCTACTACAGAGGACAAGTATCTCTCCTTCTCTCTCTCCCTACCTCTCTACTACAGAGGACACGTATCTTTCTCCTTCTCTCTCTCCCTACCTCTCTCTACTAGAGAGGACACGTATCTCTCCTTCTCTTCTATCACTACCTCTCTACTACAGAGGACACGTATCTCTCCTTCTCTCTCTCCCTACCTCTCTACTACAGAGGACACGTATCTCTCCTTCTCTTCTATCCCTTTATGTATTTCTGTCTGACAAACACAGACTCTCTCTCTATCCGACAGTGTTTTTGCTGTGTTAGAATGCTGCTTCTGCATCAGGACCCAGCTGTGCCTCTCTGTGCTCCCCTCAAGCACATCTGGATCCTCTGTCTGAGAACACACACACACACACACACACACACACACACTAGAGAATATGGACTCGTTTGAAGAACTAGTGTTTCTTACTCGATTGGAACTTGTAGCCATGGCATACTATAAGGCTATAGCCACAATTCTACCTATGTATGTGTGAGTTGGGCTTACAGCGTGTGTGTGTGTGTTGTCATGCAGGAGTAGGGGGTTGTCAAGGGGACTGGGCCATCTGTTGCTAAAACAATTTGTCTCTCCTCCTCCTCTCTTCACCCCTCTTTGCTGTGTTCTCTACAACCCTCTGTAGCTACAGTTGAAGTCGGAAGTTTACATACACTTAGGTTGGAGTCATTAAAACTCATTTTTCAACCACTTCACAAATTACTTGTTAACAAACTATAGTTTTGGTAAGTCGGCTAGGACATTTACTTTGTACATGACACATGCAATGTTTCCAACAATTGTTTACAGACAGATTATTTTACTTATAATTCACTGTATCACAATTCCAGTGGGTCAGACGTTTACATACACTATGTTGACTCTGCATTTAAACAGCTTGGATGATGACGTCATGGCTTTAGAAGCTTCTGATAGACTAATTGACATAATTTTAGTCAATTGGAGGTGTACCTGTGGATGTATTTCAAGGCCTACCTTCAAACTCAGTGCCTCTTTGCTTGACATCATGGGAAAATCAAAAGAAATCAGCCAAGACCTCAGAAAATAAATTGTAGACCTCCACAAGTCTGGTTCATCCTTGGGAGCAATTTCCAAATGCCTGAAGGTTCATCTGTACAAACAATAGTACGCAAGTATAAACACCATGGAACCACGCAGCCGTCATACTGCTCAGGAAGGAGAAATGTCCTCTGGTTTGATGAAACAAAAATAGAACTGTTTGGCCATAATGACCATCGTTATGTTTGGAGGAAAAAGGGGGAGGCTTGCAAGCCGAAGAACACCGTCCCAACCGTGAAGCACGGAGGTGGCAACATCATGTTGTGGGGGTGCTTTGTTGCAGGAGGGACTGGTGCACGTCACAAAATAGATGGCATCAAGAGGAAGGAAAATTATGTGCATCTCAAGACATCAGTCAGGAAGTTAAAGCTTGGTCGCAAATGCGTCTTCTAAATGGACAATGACCCCAAGCATACTTCCAGAGTTGTGGCAAAATGGCTAAAGGACAACAAAGTCAAGGTATTGGGGTGGCCATCACAAAGCCCTGACCTCAATCCTATATAACATTTGTGGGCAGAACTGAAAAAGCATGTGCGAGCAAGGAGGCCTACAAACCTGACTCAGTTACACAAGCTCTGTCAGGATGAATGGGCCAAATTTCACCCAACTTATTGTGGGAAGCTTGTGGAAGGCTACCCAAAACGTTTGACCCAAGTTAAACAATTTAAAAGCAATGCTACAAAATACTAATTGAGTGTGTGTAAACTTCTGACC
>NC_034178.2:6350730-6360730 GCF_002021735.2 Oncorhynchus kisutch | reverse complement strand
TCGCCTGCAACATCAGTTCTGTTATACTCACAGACAATATCTTTACCGTTTTGGAAACGTTAGAGTGTTTTCTATCCAAAGCTGGCAATTATATGCATATTCTAGCATCTTGTCCTGACAAAATATCCCGTTTAAAACGGGAACGTCTTTTTTTCAAAAATGAAAATACTGTCCCCTAACACCAAGAGGTTTTAAAGCCCCTAGAGTCGCAACAGGTTTTAAAGGCACAGTCAACTTAGTGTATGTACATTTCTGACCCACTGGAATTGTGAAACAGTGAATTATAAGTGAAATCATCTGTCTGTAAACAATTGTTGGGAAAAGTACTTGTCATGCACAAAGTAGATGTCCTAACTGACTTACCAAAACTATAGTTTGTTAACA
Organism: Oncorhynchus kisutch; assembly: GCF_002021735.2. Lineage (NCBI taxonomy): Eukaryota > Metazoa > Chordata > Actinopteri > Salmoniformes > Salmonidae > Oncorhynchus > Oncorhynchus kisutch. Next base: position 6,360,346 of record NC_034178.2, on the reverse strand, counting down.
AGTAATTTGTGAAGTGGTTGAAAACAAGTTTTAATGACTCCAACCTAAGTGTATGTAAACTTCTGACTTCAACTCTATATCCTTCATTGTATATATGTTCTTCAACTGTACTGTCTTTATCCACCATTCATTATCTTTCTTTCTCTTTCTCTTTCACTCTCTCTCTGTGTGTGTGTATATCATTTGGAAGATACAGACTCTGACCCAGTTCACTGGGTCTTGATCAGCTGGTTACTACTATTGACGTTTAGGGGGAGGGGGGGGGGGGTTCCTGGACATTTTAAATGGAGATTCTCCATTGAGTTTGTTTTTAGTCCAGGACTAGGCTTCATCTACCCTCCCTTAACGTTAAGGGAGGGTAGAGGACGTTATAGTTAACTCCTGTATGTGACATCATTAAAGAGACGACACTTGGTGAAATTTGCCATCAATCAACCGCGTTCTAAAGTGTGTTTATTTGTGCCGGAGTACCTGATCCTAGATCTGTGTTGAAGCCAGCTAACTATGGGATGGGGAACGTCATGCTGGGTTACCATGGAAACGGGGAGTCACAGTGGAGGGATTCTCTGTATGCGTTCGTCTGTGATTGGCTAGCGGTGTCATCACATGGATGCATGTATCCCACACTGGATTGAATTCCATCTCTGTGTTTGTGAGAACATCACACTGGATACACACACACACACACACGGTATACTAGTACCTGTGGGTCACATTGATTTGTTGGTCATAATGTAGGAAGATCAATGCACTCTAAATGCGTGTGTATGTGTTTTGGTGTGTGTGTATGTGTGTATGTGTGTTTGTGTACGTGTGCATGTGCGTGTGTGAGGGGTACTGCTCAGTTGCTACAAAGAGTTAGACATATCCTCGACACACACACCCATACACACATGTGCACACACACAGGCTGTGTTAGAGCTGGGTTACAGAGAGACAGTAATGTGACCTGGATTTCAGCGGCAAGAGTGAAAGCTGCAGTGAGAACTCACATGAGTACAGGATACGCTCCAGGGACAAGTCCACACACACACACAGACACACACACACACACACACAGACACACACACACGCACACACATATGCACACATACACACACACGCACACACATACGCACACACACACACACACATACACACACACGCACACACATACGCACACATACACACACACACACATACACACAGACACACACACAGACACACACACACGCACACACATACGCACACACATACGCACACACACACATACACACACACACACACACACACACACACGCACACACATACGCACACATACACACACACACATACACACACACACACGCACACATACACACGCACACACGCACGCACACATACACACACACGCACACACATACGCACGCACACATACACACACACACACACACACATACACACACACACCTGGATGGACAACCACATGTACACTTACGCACCTGCACCTGTTGTTTCTCCCATCTCTTTCTCTCTCTCACATACGCTCATGTCAGGCTCACTTAATCCACATCACTCTGCAGTTCACCGTGCAGCGAGAGAAAGATTGCAGTGTACACCTCTCTCTCTCTCTTTTCTCTACCTCGCTCTCTCTTTCTCTACCTCTCTCTCTCTCTCTTTCTCTACCTCTCTCTCTCTCTTCTCTACCTCTCTATATCTCTCTCTCCCTTTCTCTACCTCTCCAGTCTCTCTCTCTTTCTCTACATCTCTCTCTTCTCTACCTCTCTGTCTCTCTCTCTCTTTCTCTACCTCTCTCTTTCTCTCTCTTTCTCTACCCCTCTTCTCTCTCTTTCTCTACCTCTCTCCCTCTCTCTCTACCTCTCTCTTTCTCTCTCTTTTCTCTACCTCTCTATCTCTCTCTCTTTCTTCCCTCTCTCCTCTCTCTTTCTCTACCTCTCTCTTTCTCTACCTCTCTCTTTCTCTCTCTTTCTCTACCCCTCTGTCTCTCTCTTTCTCTACCTCTCTCCCTCTCTCTCTACCTCTTCTTCCTCTCTTCTCTACCTCTCTTATCATTTCTTTCTCTCCCTCTCTCCCTCTCTCTTTCTCTACCTCTTCTCTTCCTCAACCTCTATCTCTCTTTCTCTATCTCTCTTTCTCTACCTCTCTATCTCTCTTTCTCTACCTCTCTCTTCTCTAACCCTCTCTATCTCTCTCTCTCTCTCTTCTCTATCTCTCTATAGCTCCCACTCTTTCTCTACCTCTCTATATGTCTCTCTCTCTTTCTCTACCTCTCTATATCTCTCTTTCTCTACCTCTCTCTCTCTTTCTCTACCTCTCTATCTCTCTCTCTCTCTTTCTCTACCTCTCTATCTCTCTCTCTCTCTTTCTCTACCTCTCTATCTCTCTCTCTCTCTTTCTCTACCTCTCTATCTCTCTCTCTCTCTTTCTCTACCTCTCTATCTCTCTTTCTCTACCTCTCTATCTCTCTCTCTCTCTTTCTCTACCTCTCTATCTCTCTCTCTCTCTTTCTCTACCTCTCTATCTCTCTCTCTCTCTTTCTCTACCTCTCTATCTCTCTCTCTCTTTCTCTACCTCTCTCTCTCTTTCTCTACCTCTCTATCTCTCTTTCTCTACCTCTCTATCTCTCTCTCTCTCTTTCTCTATCTATCTCTCTCTCTCTCTTTCTCTACCTCTCTATCTCTCTCTCTTTCTCTACCTCTCTATCTCTCTCTCTCTTTCTCTACCTCTCTATCTCTCTCTCTCTTTCTCTACCTCTCTATCTCTCTTTCTCTACCTCTCTATATCTCTCTTTCTCTACGTCTCTATATCTCTCTCTCTTTCTCTACCTCTCTATATCTCTCTCTCTTTCTATATCTCTCTTTCTCTACCTCTCTATATATGTTTCTCCCTCCACCATTTTCAAACAGAGACACAAATTAGACTAAGTTAACCATGCTCCACTTCTCTCTCTCACTCTCTCATTCTCTCTTCCTCACTTGCTCTGCTTGCTCTTGCACTTGCTCTTTGCTCTCACTCCTTTCATTCTTGGCTCGTTCTCTCTCCTCTTTTTGTCTCTCTCATCATCCATTTTTAAACTATCCTGGTGTACAAAATGTGGGGGGTTCTGCTGTGTGTGTGTGGGGGGGGTGTTATTCAACAATAAACTGAATCAACACACACTCTCAGCCCACTCTAAAGCCCACCAGAGGGCAAAAGAACAGAAGGGGACATTTTATTCAAAACATGTTTTTACTCCTCGAGCCTGTTTTTCTTAGTGACATACAGTACTTCTACAGGCTCTTCTTACTTCTACAGTCTGAACACACACACACACACGCACACACACACACAAACACACACACACTGCCCATTCACACAGGGAGCGGGGCTCGAGATTCAATCTGAGAGAAGGAGAAATTGAGTGGAGAAGGAGTGGGGGAAGGGGAAAGGAGAGTGGGAGGAGGAGTAGAAGGTGGAGAGGTAGCAGGGCCAGGCGAAGGAGATAAGTTCATGTTGAAGGAAATGGACCCAGGGACTAAGAACTGAGGAAGATAGGGTGTGTGTATTTGCAGAGGAACAGAGAGAGAGGGAGGGAGAAGAGAGAAAGAGGGAGAAGAGAGAAAGAGGGAGAAGAGAGAGAGGGAGGGAGAAGAGAGAGAGGGAGGGAGAAGAGAGAGAGGGAGGGAGAAGAGAGAGAGGGAGGGAGAAGAGAGAGAGGGAGGGAGAAGAGAGAGAGCGGGAGAAGAGAGAGAGAGGGAGAGTGGATTTATAGAAGAATATAGTGAGAGAGAGGGAAGAGATTTAGCCGAAGCTAATGGACTAGTATAATCCGTGAAAGTGGTCCTCTCTAGTGTGTGTGTGTGTGTGTGTGTGTGTGTGTGTGTGTGTGTGTGTCGAGGATACTCTTTGTAGCAACTGAGCAGTACCCCCTCGCACGCACACGCAGTACACACACACACACATACGCACATACAAACACACATTTAGAGTGCATTGATCTTCCTGTGTAATGGCCAACAAATCAATGTGACACACAGTTACTTGTATAGCGTGTGATCGTGTGTGTGTGTGTGTCTTTACTCCCTCTCTCTCTATGTTATCCAGTGTGATGTTCTCACAGACACAGAGATGGAAGCCAATCCAGTTATCTGATGGAATTAGTCACTTTACTACTTTACTCTTCCCAGTAAGACCATATAATCCTATATTAGAGACAGAGAGAGACAGAGAGGGGAGAGACAGAGAGAGAGATACATAGACAGACAGAGAGAGACAGACAGAGAGGGGAGAGAGACAGAGAGAGACAGACAGAGAGGGGAGAGACAGAGAGAGAGATACATAGACAGACGGAGAGGGCAGAGACAGAGAGAGACAGACAGAGAGGGGAGAGAGAGAGACAGACAGAGAGGGGAGAGACCGAGAGAAAGAGAGAGACATAGACAGAGAGGGTAGAGACAGAGAGAGAGACATAGACAGACAGAGAGGGCAGAGACAGAGAGAGACACAGAGAGAGAGGGGGGAGAGACAGAGAGAGACACAGACAGAGAGGGGAGAGACAGAGAGAGAGAGTTACATAGACAGGGAGGGCAGAGAGAGAGAGAGAGAGAGAGACAGAGAGAGAGAGTTACATAGACAGGCAGAGAGGGAAGAGACTGAGAGAGAGAGAAAAAATCATTGAATCAGTCATAGAGCCCATTGCCCTTTATGGTTGTGAGGTCTGGGGTCCGCTCACCAACCAAGACTTCACAAAATGGGACAAACACCAAATTGAGACTCTGCACGCAGAATTCTGCAAAAATATCCTCTGTGTACAACGTAGAACACCAAATAATGCATGCAGAGTAGAATTAGGCCGATACCCACTAATTATCAAAATCCAGAAATGAGCCGTTAAATTCTATAACCACCTAAAAGGAAGCGATTCCCAAACCTTCCACAACAAAGCCATCACCTACAGAGAGATGAACCTGGAGAAGAGTCCCCTAAGCAAGCTGGTCCTGGGGCTCTGTTCACAAACACAAACACACCCTACAGAGCCCCAGGACAGCAGCACAATTAGACCCAACCAAATCATGAGAAAACAAAAAGATAATTACTTGACACATTGGAAAGAATTAACAAAAAAACAGAGCAAACTAGAATGCTATTTGGCCCTACACAGAGAGTACACAGCGGCAGAATACCTGACCACTGTGACTGACCCAAAATTAAGGAAAGCTTTGACTATGTACAGACTCAGTGAGCATAGCCTTGCTATTGAGAAAGGCCGCCGTAGGCAGACATGGCTCTCAAGAGAAGACAGGCTATGTGCTCACTGCCCACAAAATGAGGTGGAAACTGAGCTGCACTTCCTAACCTCCTGCCCAATGTATGACCATATTAGAGAGACATATTTCCCTCAGATTACACAGATCCACAAAGAATTAGAAAACAAATCCAATTTTGAAAAACTCCCATATCTACTGGGTGAAATTCCACAGTGTGCCTTCACAGCAGCAAGATTTGTGACCTGTTGCCACGAGAAAAGGGCAACCAGTGAAGAACAAACACCATTGTAAATACAACCCATATTTATGCTTATTTATTTTATCTTGTGTCCTTTACCATTTGTACATTGTTAAAACACTGTATATATATATAATATGACATTTGTAATGTCTTTACTGTTTTGAAACTTCTGTATGTGTAATGTTTACTGTTAATTTTTGTTGTTTTTCACTTTATATATTCACTTTGTATGTTGTCTACCTCACTTGCTTTGGCAATGTTAACACATGTTTCCCATGCCAATAAAGCCCTTGAATTGAATTGAATTGAGAGAGAGATACATAGACAGACAGAGAGGGCAGAGACAGAGAGAGACAAATGTCTGCTGTTTGCTGATGATCTGGTGCTTCTGTCACCAACCAAGGAGGGCCTACAGCAGCACCTAGATCTTATGCACAGATTCTGTCAGACCTGGGCCCTGACAGTAAATCTCAGTAAGACCAAAATAATGGTGTTCCAAAAAAGGTCCAGTCACCAGGACCACAAATACAAATTCCATCTAGACACTGTTGCCCTAGAGCACACAAAAAACTATACATACCTTGGCCTAAACATCAGCACCACAGGTAACTTCCACAAAGCTGTGAACGATCTGAGAGACAAGGCAAGAAGGGCATTCTATGCCATCAAAAGAAACATAAATTTCAACATACCAATTAGGATTTGGCTAAAAATACTTGAATCAGTCATAGAGCCCATTGCCCTTTATGGTTGTGAGGTCTGGGGTCCGCTCACCAACCAAGACTTCACAAAATGGGACAAACACCAAATTGAGACTCTGCACGCAGAATTCTGCAAAAATATCCTCCGTGTACAACGTAGAACACCAAATAATGCATGCAGAGCAGAATTAGGCCGATACCCACTAATTATCCAAATCCAGAAAAGAGCTGTTAAATTCTATAACCACCTAAAAGGAAGCGATTCCCAAACCTTCCACAACAAAGCCATCACCTACAGAGAGATGAACCTGGAGAAGAGTCCCCTAAGCAAGCTGGTCCTGGGGCTCTGTTCACAAACACAAACACACACTACAGAGCCCCAGGACAGCAGCACAATTAGACCCAACCATATCATGAGAAAACAAAAAGATAACTACTTAACACATTGGAAAGAATTAACAAAAAAAACAGAGCAAACTAGAATGCTATTTGGCCCTACACAGAGAGTACACAGCGGCAGAATACCTGACCACTGTGACTGACCCAAAATTAAGGAAAGCCTTGACTATGTACAGACTCAGTGAGCATAGCCTTGCTATTGAGAAAGGCCGCCGTAGGCAGACATGGCTCTCAAGAGAAGACAGGCTATGTGCTCACTGCCCACAAAATGAGATGGAAACTGAGCTGCACTTCCTAACCTCCTGCCCAATGTATGACCATATTAGAGAGACATATTTCCCTCAGATTACACAGATCCACAAAGAATTCGAAAACAAATCCAATTTTGAAAAACTCCCATATCTACTGGGTGAAATTCCACAGTGTGCCTTCACAGCAGCAAGATTTGTGACCTGTTGCCACGAGAAAAGGGCAACCAGTGAAGAACAAACACCATTGTAAATACAACCCATATTTATGCTTATTTATTTTATCTTGTGTCCTTTAAAACCATTTGTACATTGTTAAAACACTGTGTATCTATATATAATATGACATTTGTAATGTCTTTACTGTTTTGAAACTTCTGTATGTGTAATGTTTACTGTTAATTTTTGTTGTTTTTCACTTTATATATTCACTTTGTATGTTGTCTACCTCACTTGCTTTGGCAATGTTAACACATGTTTCCCATGCCAATAAAGCCCTTGAATTGAATTGAATTGACACAAACAGAGAGATACATAGACAGACAGAGAGGGCAGAGACAGAGAGAGACACAGAGAGATACATAGACAGACAGAGAGGGCAGAGACAGAGAGAGACACAGACAGAGATGGGAGAGACAGAAAGAGAGACAGACAGAGAGGGGAGAGACAGACAGACAGATAGGGGAGAGACAGAGAGAGACACAGACAGAGATGGGGAGAGACACAGACAGAGAGGGGAGAGACACAGACAGAGAGGGGAGAGACACAGACAGAGAGGGGAGAGACACAGACAGAGAGGGGAGAGACACAGACAGAGAGGGGAGAGACACAGACAGAGAGGGGAGAGACAGACAGACAGAGAGGGGAGAGACACAGACAGAGAGGGGAGAGACACAGACAGAGAGGGGAGAGACACAGACAGAGAGGGGAGAGAACACAGACAGAGAGGGGAGAGACAGACAGACAGATAGGGAGAGACAGACAGAAATGGGGAGAGACACAGACAGAAATGGGGAGAGACACAGACAGAGATGGGGAGAGACAGACAGAGAGGGGAGAGACAGAGACAGAGAGGTGAGAGACACAGACAGAGAGGGGAGAGACAGACAGACAGATAGGGGAGAGACAGACAGACAGAGAGGGGAGAGACACAGACAGAGAGGGGAGAGACACAGACAGAGAGGGGAGAGACACAGACAGAGAGGGGAGAGACACAGACAGAGAGGGGAGAGACACAGACAGAGAGGGGAGAGAGACAGACAGACAGATAGGGGAGAGACACAGACAGAGAGGGGAGAGACACAGACAGAGATGGGAGAGACACAGACAGAGAGGGGAGAGACACAGACAGAGAGGGGAGAGACAGACAGACAGATAGGGGAGAGACACAGACAGAGAGGGGAGAGACACAGACAGAGAGGGGAGAGACACAGACAGAGACAGAGAGAGACACAGACAGAGATGGGGAGAGACACAGACAGAGAGGGGAGAGACACAGACAGAGAGGGGAGAGACACAGACAGAGAGGGGAGAGACAGACAGACAGATAGGGGAGAGACAGAGAGAGACACAGACAGAGATGGGGAGAGACAGAGAGAGACAGAGGACAGAGAGATACATAGACAGACAGAGAGGGCAGAGACAGAGAGAGAGAGAGAGATACATAGACAGACAGAGAGGGCAGAGACAGAGAGAGACACAGACAGAGAGATACATAGACAGACAGAGAGGGCAGAGACAGAGAGAGACACAGACAGAGATGGGGAGAGACAGAAAGAGACACAGACAGAGAGGGGAGAGACAGACAGACAGATAGGGGAGAGACAGAGAGAGACACAGACAGAGATGGGGAGAGACAGAGAGAGAGAGAGACATAGACAGAGATGGGGAGAGACAGAGAGAGAGACATAGACAGAGATGGGGAGAGACAGAGAGAGAGACATAGACAGAGATGGGGAGAGACACAGACAGAGAGGGGAGAGACAGACAGACAAATAGGGGAGAGACAGACAGACAGATAGGGGAGAGACAGAGAGAGACACAGACAGAGATGGGGAGAGACCACAGACAGAGAGGGGAGAGACACAGACAGAGAGGGGAGAGACACAGACAGAGAGGGGAGAGACAGACAGACAGATAGGGGAGAGACAGAGAGAGACACAGACAGAGATGGGGAGAGACAGAGAGAGACAGAGACAGAGAGATACATAGACAGACAGAGAGGGCAGAGACAGAGAGAGAGAGATACATAGACAGACAGAGAGGGCAGAGACAGAGAGAGACACAGACAGAGATGGGGAGAGACACAGACAGAGAGGGGAGAGACACAGACAGAGAGGGAGAGAGACAGACAGAGAGGGGAGAGACAGACAGACAGACAGACAGATAGGGGAGAGACAGAGAGAGACACAGACAGAGATGGGGAGAGACACAGACAGAGAGGGGAGAGACACAGACCAGAGAGGGGAGAGACAGACAGACAGACAGACAGACAGACAGATTAGGGGAGAGACAGAGAGAGACACAGACAGAGATGGGGAGAGACAGAGAGATACATAGACAGACAGAGAGGGCAGAGACAGAGAGAGAGAGAGAGATACATAGACAGACAGAGAGGACAGAGAGAGACACAGACAGAGAGATACATAGACAGACAGAGAGGGCAGAGACAGAGAGAGACACAGACAGAGATGGGGAGAGACAGAAAGAGACACAGACAGAGAGGGGAGAGACAGACAGACAGACAGACAGATAGACAGACAGATAGGGGAGAGACAGAGAGAGACACAGACAGAGATGGGG
>NC_034178.2:6025068-6029821 GCF_002021735.2 Oncorhynchus kisutch | reverse complement strand
ATGCAGTATGAGTCATCTCTCAACAGCAGGGTTGATACTCTAGAGGAAGACGAAACCCCACTGAGCCACCCTGACAGACCTGTGTGTGGGTGGTGTTGTGTGTGTGTGTTCATGTGTGTGTGTGTGTGTGCGTGTGTGTGTGTGTGTGTGTGTGCCCATGAGAGAGAGGATGTTTTTCCTGTGATGTGTTATTGTGTTTACCCCATCGTAGTGTAGAGACACTCCTCATCCTGTCCTACTGGTTGTATTCACATCATTCAATGTCTACAGATAACTCAGAGCTCCCGACAGGAATCTATGGAATGGGCTACACACACACACACACACACACGTACACACACCACACACACACGTACACACACACACACACACACACACACACACACACTGTATATTGACTGAGAAAGTTAGAGAACGTGAGCTAGAGAATGTATGCAAAGAAAGAGAAGGAGAAAGAGAGAGAAATATGAGGAGAGAAAGAGTGGGCGAAGTTGAAGAATGTTCAATTAGTTTGTGCTAATTCAGTGAGAGCAGCGGAGGCCAGGAGCCAGAGTGATTTATCAAAGTTCTGGCTTCTGTTCTAATGAGGAAAAGCCATCAGAAGGCTTCAGCCATATCACCAAGCTACAAAAGAAACGCAACGAAATAAAGAAATTGTATATATGCAACGTTGTTGTCTTTGTTGTATAATAATATAAAGGAAAAAATATCCGGCAGGGAATTCAATCTGCTTTCAACCCTGGCTTGAAGCCGCCTGCAGTGGGATCAGCTACTGGAGTGTGTGTGTGTGTATGTGTGTGTATTCTACCAGTGCAGGTCTCCATGTTATCTTAAGGAAACACACAGCGCTTGTCTCCTGTGGAAATCTCAGCTTCCTGCTCCAGAACACAAACCTCTGGCTTCTCTCTTGCTCTCCTCCCTCCTCTCCCTGTCTCCCTTTCTTTCTCTCACTTTATTCTCCATCCCTCTTCATCCTTCTCCTTCTCCTCACCCTCAATCCCCACTCTCTTATCTCTCCATCCCCCTTCCTTTTCCTTTCTCTCTATCCTCCCTCCTTCTTTATCCTTCTCTCCCTCCATCCTCTCATCTCACTTTCTATCCTACCTCCCTGTCTTCTTCCTGTTTCTCTCTCTATCCTACCTCCCTGTCTTCTTCCTGTTTCTCTCTCTATCCTACCTCCCTGTCTTCTTCCTGTTTCTCTCTCTATCCTACCTCCCTGTCTTCTTCCTGTTTCTCTCTCTATCCTACCTTCCCTGTCTTCTTCCTGTTTGTATCTCTCTATCTACTCCCTTCTTCTTCCTGTTTCTCTCTCTATCCTACCTCCCTGTCTTCTTCCTGTTTCTCTCTCTATCCTACCTCCCTGTCTTCTTCCTGTTTATCTCTCTATCCTACCTCCCTGTCTTCTTCCTGTTTCTCTCTCTATCCTACCTCCCTGTCTTCTTCCTGTTTCTCTCTCTATCCTACCTACCTGTCTTCTTATGTTTATTCTCTATCCTACCTCCCTTGTCTTCTTCCTGTTTCTCTCTCTTATCCTACCTCCCTGTCTTCTTCCTGTTTCTCTCTCTATCCTACCTCCTGTCTTCTTCCTGTTTATCTCTCTATCCTACCTCCCTGTCTTCTTCCTGTTTCTCTCTCTATCCTACCTCCCTGTCTTCTTCCTGTTTCTCTCTCTATCCTACCTCCCTGTCTTCTTCCTGTTTCTCTCTCTATCCTCGTTATCTTACTCAATCACTGCAACATTCTGCATTTAAAAAAATGAAATATGCAGAGAAAACATTTCTCCCAAACGTTTTTGTCCTCACCTACCGTCAAAAGACATTTCCCCCTCTAAGCAAGGAAAGGGAAACATCCGCACACCGTCTATCTGGCTGGAGTTGTTATTAAGCTGCTTATTTCTTTGGCGGCAGAGATAAGTCAATCCAAACTCATATTTACACATGAAGAGAGAGAGAGGGGAGAGCAAGAGTGAACTGCCAACATTTATTCCTGTAACCATAACCAAATATGTGTGTATGTGAAAAGTATCAGTGTGTGTGTGTGTGTAGTTCTTTCTAGGGAAAGCCCTTGGCCTGTCTCCTCTCCTCAGGCCTCTCAGACTGTGGGATTCGGAGCCAATGGAATGTACTAGCTGTACATTCTGATGATATCAGCCCTTGTCATCAGGGTGTGTGTAAACTGATTCCCTTGACCTCAGTATCTGGGGCAGGCAAGCAGCAAGAAACAGCTTGTTTTAGGTATTTCCCCCAGCAAACACACACCACACACACACACACGCACACACACACAACACACACACACACACACACACACACACACACACACACACACACACACACCACACACACCACCCACACACCACACAGCGTTAGGGATGAAGAGGGAGATAAAGGCAGGAGGGGAGAGGTGAGTGACTGACTGGCTTTAAGGTAGGTTGGGGTAATCAAGGACTGCTTAATGAGGTTACCAGAGTGACAGATGGCGTTAGTGACACACGCACACCCCTTCCCTCAGGCCAGGATTAGTGTGTGTCATATTGTGGCTGGAGACGGGAGTGTGAAATTGGAGTGATAAGGTATTTAACATTTAAACACTCTAGACCTCCCCTCCTCTTCCTCTACTCCCCTCCCCTTGTCCTTCCTTCCTTCCTTCCTTCTTTCCTTCTTTCCTTCCTTCCTTCCTCTTCCTTCCTTCCTTCCTTCCTTCCTTCCTTCCTTCCTTCTTCCTTTCCTTCCTTCCTTCCTTCCTTCCTTCTTCCTTCTTTCCCTTCCTTCCTTCTTTCCTTCTTTCCCTTCCTTCCTTCCTTCCTTCCTTCCTTCCTTCTTTCCTTCCTTCCTTCCTTCCTTCCTTCCTTCCTTTCTTCCTTCCGTAGTATTACCACTAGTCTGTCCATGGCGTGGAAAGGTAGGACATGGTGAGTGTGTTTAAACACTGTTCTATAATAAACTACATTACTTACTTAACAAGGGGATGATCCCCTAAACCAATCCGATAAGGACAGTCTGTCTGCCCCCTCGCCAGCACCCCACCTAACCTTATTACCGAAATAACCTCAAGAGGTAATAGTCAAGTCTAGTCCAAACAAAGAAGAGGCAGAGAGAGTGGCAGAAGAGAGAAGAGCCCTACAGGCATAAATACCATTTAGACACAATGCATATCTGCTTGTTACAGGCAGACAGACGAGTCAACAGCCATCCGGCCTTGGTGCTTCCTGGGCCCGGAGAGAAGCCTGGGGCTGGATAAGAGATTCGGTCAGGGGACCGAGGGTTTTCCCTGGGGAGAGGGAGGGGAAGGATGAGTGATGTGAGCGTGTGTGTGTCGGGGGTCTCTGCCAACATGGCCCACCTGTTTAAAGAATGGGCTAATGAGCCACGCCTGGGGGAGTGTGAGTGTCTGTGTAGAGGAAAGGGGGGAAACCACAGATTCCTAGGAAAAAGGGAAAGACAGGAGAGGAAAGGGGGAATAATGAATACTGCGCAACAGGGGCAAACTGTCTTGTACAGAGCGGTGTGTGTGTTTCCTCACATAAAGGGCAGGGTGAAAGAGGCCTTTGTCTGGGAGTGTAACTGGAGCTCCAGGCTTCACACAGGCGTGCGCACACACACACACACACGCACGCACGCACAGACAGACAGACAGACAGACAGACAGACAGACACACAAACACACACACACACACACAAACCCACCGTTGGCAGCTGCGAACTCAGAGATTAAGGCCAGTGTGACGGACATGCTTATGGCTACAGCTCAGAAAGAGAGAGGGAGGAATAGAGAGAGAGAAAACTAAAAGATAAAATGAAGTGAAAATGTGGTCATTAAAGCCACACTCTGTAAGCAGGCCAGCATCAAATCGAAGGATAAACTTCATTCATTGAAATAGCTGGAGAACTCAGACTGTGGCTTTACATTGTAAAGGAAGACAGTTGCATGTTGAGGCTTTCTGTTGGTGTTCCAACCCCGACTTTACTTTAATAGATCTGAACACTGCTAGGGGTCATTTCAGTTCCCCTGAGCTAATGTCTCCACCCCCCCCTCCCCTCTCTCTGCCTATCGCTTTCTATTCCTCCTCTCCTTATGATGCTATTAAAAAAGAAGAGGAATGAGAAAAGGGGAGGGAAGAGGAGAGAGAAAGGGGAGGGAAGAGGAGAGAGAAAAGGGGAGGGAAGAGGCGAGAGAAAAGGGGAGGGAAGAGGCGAGAGAAAAGGGGAGGGAAGAGGAGAGAGAAAGGGGGGGAAGAGGAGAGAGAAAAGGGAGGGAAGAGGAGAGAGAAAAGGGGAGGGAAGAGGAGAGAGAAAAGGGGAGGGAAGAGGAATGAGAAAAGGGGAGGGAAGAGGAGAGAGAAAAGGGGAGGAAGAGGAGAGAGAAGGAGATGGGCTGATTGTCTCTGTGTTATCGTTCATTTGATGACATGTTGATTCTCTCTGCTCAGACTAGAGGCCTGCATCTCTCCATTCTCCCCCTTTAAACCCTGTGACATCTCACCCCCCTAAATCAACCCTTCACCTCTCCTCTCATCCCTCCCCTGATCCAGACAGATGCTCCCCTGCGATGCCCTCCTCTGTGTGTGTGTGTGTGTGTCCATCCTATGCAGACGCTCCCCTGCGATCCCAATCCCAGCTCAGATGCACCGGAATTCCGAGCCAGCCCAGCTGTCGTCTTGGCAATGCTCCGTGATTGTCTGATCACCATGGCCAATCGACACACACACACACACACACACAAAGCATTTATTTTCCCTAACCCTAACCCCCAA